>NC_090265.1:1407787936-1408088717 GCF_040414725.1 Anabrus simplex
TTAAAATGTGTAATAAGTGACTCACCTTGCGCTGCAATGTATTGAACGTATTGCATAACTTATGTGATGGTAAGCATGAGTAAGGAAAAAAGAAGGGAGGGGAAAAAAGTGGGTAGGACAGATTGAAGAGAAACGGGGAAGGGAGGGGAAGAGAGGAGGGGCTAATTTAAGGTGAAGGGTGAGGGAATAGGAGTAATTGCTGAGGAAATGTGCCATGAATTGAATGGAAAATCAATTTCAGATTCATTAAATTAAAATTTCGAAAAATAACAATCAGGAGGTCAAACAGAATGTTGGTTTTCTCCAAAATATCATTTAGGTTATAGTTTGAGTTGAAATATTGATCTAAATGTACTAAATAGTTTTCTGTTATATCAAGTAGGAGGCCTTTGTTTAATATCTTAAGGATTTCCATATCTTGCTCTATGTTAGTAAAATCATGGTCGTAATCTTGCATGTGTTGAGCTACTGCTGAGAATTTGTTATATCTTAGGGCATTAATATGTTCTGAATATCTTGTGTTAAAACTTCTCCCAGTCTGTCGAACATATGAAAAACTGCAATTATTATACTTGATTCTGATTCTTGATTCTGTGAATCAGAATGTTGAACTAATAGCTGAAGTTGAGTATGTAAATGAATGAATTATAATAATGCACATACATGTAAACAAGGAACTACTGAAGATAGTACAGGTGTATGCTCCACATACAGGATGTAGCGTGGAAGAAAAAGGAGAGTTCTTCAATGAACTGGAAACACACATTATTGGAGATGGGATCATGATAATGAGAGATCTGAATGCTCATGTGGGAACTGATAGAATGGGGTATGAGAATGTTCTGGGCCCACATGGGTATGGCGACAGAAATGAAGATGGAGAGAAACTGTTGGACTTTTGTATCAGAAATAATCTGATAATAAAGAACACATGGTTTATGAAGAGGAATAGCCATAAGATCAGCCGATATAGTTGGGATTGACAGTATGGAACACTCATCGATTTTATAACAACAGACCGAGAATGGGGAAGTTACGTCATGAATACGAAAATAATCCCCAGTGAAAGTATGGAAGGTGATCGCAGATTATTAATTGTGGAATTAAAACAATAATAATAATAATAATAATAATATTATTTGCTTTACGTCCCACTAATCTACTTTTTAAGGTCTTCGGAGACGCCGAGGTGCCGGAATTTAGTCCCGCAGGAGTTCTTTTACGTGCCAGTAAATCTACCGACACGGGGCTGTCGTATTTGAGCACCTTCAAATACCACCGGACTGAGCCAGGATCGAACCTGCCAAGTTGGGGTTAGAAGGCCAGTGCCTTAACCGTCAGGGCCACTCAGCCCGGCATTAAAACAAGTAAAAAATTCCTAAAATTGTATTGAAGAAGAAACCAAAGATTAGGATTTGGGAATTGGAGGAGGAGGATAAAAGAATGGCATTCCAAGACTGTATAAAAAGAAAGTTGCCTAACACAGAAATACGAAGTGGAGAAGAAGAGTGGGACAATTTAAGACAGACATTTGTGAAAACAGCAATAGAGGTATGCAGGAAAACAAAAGCAAATGTTAAGGGAAAGGAGACACGTTAGGGAGACAAAATAAAAAATACACAAAAGAAAGGAACAAGATGAAGAAAGAAATGGATAAGGAAAATAAAAAAATGTATCAGAGGGATGAGAATAAGATAGAAAGGTTACATGTGGAATACAAAGATTGAAACTACAAGTAAAGAGGAGTATCAAGGAAGAAAAGGAGAAATGTTGTGGAAAGTTTACCAACAAAATTGAGCAAAATAGTCAAGGAGATCAGAAACTATTATACAGAGTAATAAAAGCAAAAAGAAAAAATCAAGACATTAGAGAGAGAAGATGGATCCATAGCACATGACGAAAAGGGTCTTCAGAAGGTGATGGCAAAGTACAGCGTGCGCACAAATGATTGGAGCGGTTTCAAAAAATTCCTGTTTGTTATTTGTTGTAACATTGCAAAATTATAGAGACAGATAGAAAAACTCACAAAGATTTCTATGAGCCTCCAAGTGCTCGATATGTGCTCCATGAGTGACTCCACACACCAACTCTATGTCAAGTTCGTCCCACACCCAACGTAGCATGTCGCTGTAAATTTGACCACAGGTGTTGATGATGTGGGCTCACCGTTCTGTTAGATCAGCCAGTAATGGTGGCATAAAAACTGAGTTTTTCACATAACCCCATACGAAGAAGTCGCAAGGGGGGTGAGGTCAGGAGAGCGTGGAAGCCATGCCATGAGGGCGTGATCATTCCCGACACAATCGCTCCATCTTTCTGGAAGTCAGCTGTTCAGAAAGTCATGAACATCAACATGGAAATGAGGTGGAGCACCATCCTGTTGGTAGATGAAGTTCATGCTGTCGGTCTCTAACTGTGGCGTGAGCCAATTCTCCAGCATATCCAGGTAATGGAATTTTCAACGCAGAAGAAGGGACCGTAAACTTTAAATTTTGAGACGGCATAGAAAACATTGAGCTTGGGAGAGTCATGAAAATGCTGCACACAGGTACGGGGATTTTCAGTACCCAAATTTGTACATTATGCTTGTTAACTTTACCACTCAGAAAAAATGCTACCTCATCACTGAAAACAAGGCTGTCACAAAATTCATCATCTTCCATACGTTCCTGAAAACTTGTACAAAACTCAAAATAGTTCACTTTGTCAGCTGGCGCCACTGCTTGGAGCAGATGCAAACGGTAAGGGCGCATCGGCAATCCTTTCTTTACGACTTTCCAAACAGTCAAACGAGGCATGTTCATTTCCCTGCTTGCTCGACGAGTTGACTTTTGTGGGCTACGTTCAAAACTGTGTCGCACACGCTCAACCGTTTCTTCAGGCACACTAGGCTGGCCTGTTGATTTTCCCTTGCACAGACATCTCATGGTTTTGAACTGTTGACACCATCGGCGAATGGAGTTGGCACCGGGTAGATCTTTACGATACTTTGTTCTCAAGTTTCATCGCATGGTTGTCACAGATTGGCTGGAATTAAATTCCAGAACAGAATACGCTTTTTCACTGTCAGTCGCCATCTTTGCAACTGTTGGAGTAGAGGACGCATCATGTCTGCCAGATGTTGCAACTGTTACGCTCTCGCGGGCGTTGGGGGACGCACAATGTATGGAGGGCTATTCAAACAAAACAAAACTTTGAGGGATACTTGCCTTACAACATCAAACACCATCACCATATCTCTAATAATGTGGCTAAAAATAATTGACAAAACCGCTCAAATCATTTATGCGCACCCTGTATTTTGAAAAACTTTATAATGAGGATGAATGCTCTGAGGAAGAAGGAGATAAGAAAATGGAAATAAGACTGAGAAAAAGAAGAGAACCCGATAGCATGGTTGGAACTTGAGAGGGCAATGAAAGCAATGACCAAAGGTAAAGCGAGTGGAAAAGACAAATTCAATGCTGATATGATTAAGGCAGCAGGAAGCCTTGGACTACAGTGACTATACAGAGCTCCCAATGCCATATGGGAGGATGAAAGGATACCTGAAGATTGGCAACAAGGAAGCATTGTACCACTGTTCAAAGAAGGAAAAAGGAAGAAATGTAAAAATTGTAGAGGTATAACCCTATTATCCAATGGGCTCCAAATAATGGAGAAAGTCCTATACAAAGGAGTGAGGGATATAATAGAAACAGAGGAAGAACAATATGGCTTTAGATCGAATAGATCAACAATAGACTTGATATTTACGGTGCAAACGATAATGGAAAAACATCTGGAAAAGAACAAGGAAATCATATTCCTATTTTTGGATTTGGAAAAAGCTTATGGTACAGTTAAGAGAAAACATGTATGGGAATGCCTACTGAAAACGAATGTACCAAAATCATTAATTAACAAGATAAAAACAGACAGGTACCTACACGCCTCGTCTCATCACCCATCACAAAAGCAGGCAGTCCTAACATCACTGGTAAACAGGGCCATAGCTATATCAGATGCAGAGCACCTTGAGGAAGAGAAAGAACACCTCACGAGAACCCTCAAGAAAAACAGCTACTCGCTCAATAACATCCGACGAGTCTTTAAAAAATCAGAAGAGAACAAAGAAAAGGTCGCCGTAGGAGAAAACAACGGGAAAGAAGAGCTGACCCACCCGAAAACAGCGATTCTGCCATACATTAAAAACACTACAGACAGTATCGGCAAGATAATGGACAAATACGGCATAAAAACCATCTATAAACCTCACTGGAAGCTAGCCCATTATCTACCACCAGTAAAATACACAATAGAATTACAGGCTCCTGGAGTCTATCACAATGAATGTAGCTGCGGAGCTTGTTATGTTGGGGAAACAAAACATCTGATCTCCATCCGCCTAAAAGAACATATCCGTTACACCAAGAACCAAGACACAGATATCTCAGCGAAAGCCAAGCATTCCTACGAAACAAGGCACGGAATATTATTTGATAAGACCAAGATCCTAGCAGCTATCCCCTGGAATCTGGAAAGGAAAATCCGCGAGGCTATCGAAATCAAGAAACATCCGAACAACATAAATTTAGAAGAAGGATATAAAATCAGTAATTCGTGGATGCCTATCATTCATAGTTTAAGACATACAGACCACAACATAAACACACGGGCCAAAATCCCATTACATAACAGCGCAGGCAAGCCCCCACTACCTGGCTCTGACACATACCTTCCAGAACGCTCACGAGACAGCCAGGGCTTCCGTCAGCCAGAAAGGCTAGGATATAAAAGGCAAAGGTCAGGGCCACTCCAGTAGTGTAAATTGCTGCCTGGGAGACTGATTACCTCGGATCAAGTAGGGGTATTTCAGTCGCCTTGACAAAGAATACTACAATGTATTCGAAACGTCGGCAAACTGTACGTTATGTACAGATGACTACAACACGGTTCAACCCGGAAATTAAACAAAATAATTGTATCACGAGAGTAAAAGTCGATTGAATTTCTTGGAAAGAAAATGTAATTGTTTCTTTTTAAATTATATTCTTAATTCATCTTTTTTATCTACTGCCATTCTGATAACGAATAGTTCAGATTCTGTGATCCAGGTAGTGGGCGTGTTAAGCGTATAAAGGTTAGGCCAATTATATTTGGGGCCTTTAGCTAAAATTGAATTTTCAATATCATTTAAATGTACTCTAGATAAATGAATGACTGGTGGATGAAAATGCTTAGTCAGGTTTTTGGTTGTTCTGGTTGTTTTAAACTGGTTCAATTAACCCCACTAATAACAAAGATTTATTTGCCAAACAAAACCAATTATATGCACTTTAAAAAAAAAAATTTAAAAAAAAAATCGGAGGTAACGATCTTATCGTCACCAAAGCCAACAAAGGTAATACTATCGTCGTAATGGATAAAAATGAATACGTTAGTAAAACAAGGAATTTCTTTTCAGACGGTTCATTTTCCACAGTCAAAAAGGATCCCAACCAGAGAATTCAACGATTACTCAAATAGACCCTGAAGAACACCCCATACCTATTTACAGACCAAGAAAAAACAAAATTAATAATTATAAATTATTAATTATGAATCCAGGTCTTCCTACTGCAAAAGCTCTTCCAAAAATACATAAGGCCAGTACACCTATTCGCCCAATCATCAACTATAGACCTAGCCTTTTATACAAAATATTTCAATTTATCCAAAAAATTTTGAAGAAGAATTATCAACTTATTTCCAAAAAATCCATTAAAAACACTTCAGATCTAATTAAGTTAAATAAATTCAATATCCAGCCCCATCACTCCCTTCATTCTTTTGATATTGTTAATATGTACCCCAGCATACAAGTAAGAAGTTTACCCTATTACTGAAAACAATTTAAATAAATACAGCCTTCTGAGTAAATTAAAAATCCATGATATCATGCCTACTCTAAAATTAGTTGTAAATTATTTCTTCACTTTTGATAACATCATCTATCAACAGGAATGTTTGGCAATGGGCTCACCTGCCTCAGGTATCCTAGCTGAAATGTACTTAGATTTTTCTAGAACATAATACGACTGACAACAACAAAAACTTTAATATAGGATTTGTTCCAACAAGAACGAGAACAGTTTGCAAACTGGCTGACGCATGCGCACTACGGAAAGAGCGTTCCAACAAACTTCAAACTCCAATGCGGACTCTGAGTCGGTTGTTCCAACAGACTAAGGACCGTTCCTGAACCTGTTTGCGGACTGGCAAAAGAGTTCGTGCTCCACAACAAGTACTGTTCGTCAGAGACATGCGCAGTACACCAAAATAAGTGTGAGCTGTGCATTGTGGTCCATAGCTGTCACTTGGTGAAGCGTGAACAGCTGGTCGGTATCTTCTGGCGCGAGCAGACGACACATTACACGTAAAATTAAATAGAAGTTCGGCGTTGTTATACAATTATACAGTAAAAGTTAAAAAGTTATACAGTTAAAAAGTCATATTTGACTACACACTAATAGTAAGAGGCACGAGATAAAAACGAGAACGATGCATGACCATTTTGAAGGCGGTTCCTTGAGCCACTAGCTCACTGGGACATTCTATAACCAATAAATAAATAAATAAATAAATAAATAAATAAATAAATAAATAAATAAATAAATAAATAAATAAATAAATTCTGATGATGATCTTATGAACACGGACTCCAGCGAAGATGATCTAGGGATATATTACAATATCCCAAAAGCGAAAAATGAAGATTATTTAGGCAAGTTTTTTTTTTTTTTACTTGTTTGCAATTATGTTTAAATGATATTTATTTTCACTACATGCACGAGTAACTCATAATTTAGTAACCAAAATTCTCTTTCTCTCTCTCGCTCTCCGCCTATAGAAGAAACAGTACCTCGCTATGACAATGAAACTTTCAAGGAGCATTTTCGCGTCAGTAGGAAGATAATGGAAAATATTGCAGAACGGTATGAAGGAAGTGACCAGTACAAACATCAGTCTGGCCAATATGGAAAACTTTCTGCACTGAGTCAGGTTTGTCTTTAGCTACTGCAATAAAAATAAAAATAATAATAATAATACCGGGCGAGTTGGCCGTGCGGTTAGGGGCGCGCAGCTATGAGCTCGCATACGGAAGATAGTGGATTCGAATCCCACTGTCGGCAGCCCCGAAGATGGTTTTCCGTGGTTTCCGATTTTCACACCAGGCAAATGCTGGGGCTGTACCTTAATTAAGGCCACGGCCACTTCCTTCCAATTCCTACGCCTTTCCTATCCCATCGTCGCCGTAAGACCTATCTGTGTTGGTGTGACGTAAAGCAATAATAATAATAATAATAATAATAATAATAATAACAATAATAACAATAATAATGTCCGTCTCTGTGGTGTAGTGGTTAGTGTGATTAGCTGCCACCCCCGGAGGCCCGGGTTCGATTCCTGGCTCTACCATGAAATTTGAAAAGTGGTACGAGGGCTGGAACAGGGTCCACTCAGCCTCGGGAGGTCAACTGAGTAGAGGTGGGTTCGATTCTCACCTCAGCCATCCTGGAAGTGGTTTTCCGTGGTTTCCCACTTCTCCTCCAGGCAAATGCTGGGATGGTCCCTAACTTAAGGCCACGTGCACTTCCTACCCTCTTCCCTGTCTATCCCTTCCAATCTTTCCATCCCCCCGCAAGTCCCCTGTTCAGCATAGCAGGTGAGGCCGCCTGGGCGAGGTAATGGTCTCCTCCCCAGTTGTATTCCACGACCCAAAGTCTGAAGCCCAGGACACTGCCCTTGAGGCGGTAGAGGTGGGATCCCTCGCTGAGTCCGAGGGAAAAACCAACCCTGGAGGTTAAGCAAATTAAGAATAATGATAGTTATTATAATCGTTAAGTGTTGCTTTCCCAATAAAGGTTCAAATTTTCCTGCGGTTTTTGGGCATCAGACTTCAAGTTTCCGGGGTGTTACAGATCGGTTTGACATTTCCTTGAGCTCTCTACATAGAACTGTCAAACGATTGACTGTCTTCATTAGCAACTTATCTCCAAAAGTGATCACTTGGCCTACAGAAGATAAGAAAGTAAATAATGAGCAACATTTCAGGGAAAGTGGATTTCCAGGTGTCATTGGTGCCATAGGTGGCTGTCATATTGAAATTGATAAGCCTGTAAATGATCCTGACTCTTAGATAAATAGAAAAGGACACTATTCCATACAGTTATATTTTATTTATCAACATAATGTCTTCATAATAAACCACTGTTATTATTAACGAATTAATGAATGCAAGCTGTTTGTGACCACAGGCGAAAAATTTTGGATGTGTTTCCGAATATTTTTTTAAAATGCTATTTATTCGGGGCGTCGATCCATGTGGATCTTTTGCCCCTAATGGCACCATAGTGTATGAACCTGCGTGTAATTGGAATGGCGGTAGTGTGGAATGTTCTGTGTGAGGAAAGGAAGATTAAGGACGCCACAAAGGACCTCATTACAATTTTAAAAACCCTGACCCGGCCGGGAATCAAACTCGGGGCCGCCGGGTGACAGGCGGACACGTTGCCCCCTACATCCCGGGGCCGGACTAGCAGAGCATTTAGAATTTCATCTCTTGGCAATAATTTAGAAGGAAAAAATGTGATCAGTATTTGCTTTTAGGCGACATGGTTATCCTCTGAATAGAACCGTCTACATCATCGGTTTTTACGCTGCCAGTACTCGTTATAAAATTATTAATTCATGTAATTCTGGAATAAAGTAAAGCAAAGTATTTTAGAAACAGGTCCATTAGTCTATTATTTTATTAGTTGAGGCATTTTATTGCCAATTACCTTCCACTGACTAGACCTAACAAGTTTTTTTTTTTTTTTTTTTTTAGCAGCGATGCCGGGCTGAGTGGCTCAGACGGTTAAGGCGCTGGCCTTCTAACCCCAACTTGGCAGGTTCGATCCTGGCTCAGTCCGGTGGTATTTGAAGGTGCTCAAATACGACAGCCCCGTGTCGGTAGATTTACTGGCACGTTAAAGAACTCCTGCGGGACTAAATTCCGGCATCTCGGCGTCTCCGAAGACCTTAAAATGTAGTTAGTGGGACGTAAAACAAATAACATTATTATTATTATTATTATTTTAGCAGCGATGAACAAGAACAGCTGTTTGTTTATCCTCAAACAGGAATCTCCCGCGTAATTGTGAACGCATGCACATTGTAGTTTTTCTTGACGGTACACGAACCGTTCCAACAGACTGCTGTTTAGGGACGGTTCCCAATGAGTACATAGCTCGCGCATGCGCTTACATCAGTTCATGAATCGATACCAAACCGTACGCAAACTGCTTGTTGGAACAAACCTATACTCTTTTGGGCCAGATATGTACACTATATCTTGGTTATTATAGATGATAAAATAGTCTACGTAACTACTACTATTCTCAGTCTTAACAACATTGATTTACACATTAAATTCACACTAGAACCCGAAAAAGACCAAAACTATTTATATCTATCACTAGACACCCAACCATTTTAAGTTACAAGATCTTCAGAAAACCCACTCAAACTGCCTCTACAATCTGCCAATACTCAGTACATGCACAGACTCGCAAAAGAGCAACTTACAAAAGCTTAGTTCGCTGAGCCTTTATTGAAGTTCCTATGTCTAAAAAAAATCTAAAAAACAAACTGAACACCATTCGATACATCGCAAAATCCAATGGTTTCAATAATCTCTTCATTGCAAGAATAATAAAAAAATACAGACATCGTCCTTCAACCACTTTAAAGAAAGAAAAACCCAACACAACCTTAATTTCCACATTCACATTTAATAAAGACATCTATAAAATCACAAACATTTTTAAGAAACACAATGTAAAATAAGCCTTTAAAACTAATAAAAAAATGCAGATATCTTATACAATTCCACTTCTGTTAACAGAATTAATAGATTCTCAAAATCAGGAGTTTACAGAATCAAGTGTAATAACTGCAATTTTTCATATGTTGGACAGACTAGGAGAAGTTTCAACATGAGATATTCAGAACATATTAATGACCTAAGATACAACAAATTCTCAGCAGCAGGTCAACACATGCAAGATTACAACCATAATTTTACTCACATAGAGCAAGATATGGAAATCCTAAAGATATTAAACAAAGGCTCCCTACTTGATACAACAGAAAACTGATGTTTCATACATTTAGATCAATAATTCAACTCTACCCTAAATGACATTTCTGAGAAAACCAACATTATATTTGACCTCATGATTATTATTTTTAGAAATTTTAATTTAACTAATCTAAAATTGACTTTCCATTCAATTCATGGCACCTTTCCTCAGCAATTACTCCTATTCCCTTACCCCACAGTCCCACCTTAAATTAGTTCCTCCTTTCTTCCCCCTCCCATCGCCGTTTCTCGCCAATCTGTCCTTCCTTCTTTATTTTCCTTACTCATACTTCCCATCACATAAGTTATGCAATACGTCCAACACATCGCAGCCCAAGGTGAGTCACATATTACATATTTCAATTAATTTTTCTATTAGTTTTTTCATTATCTCCTTTACTGATCTCGCTTTTATTACTAACACTATTATTTATTTCACTCATTTCTATAAGTTATGCAATACGTCCAACATATCGTAGCGCAAGGTTGTCACACATTACATATTTTTATTACTTTTTCTATTTGCTTTTTCCTACTTTTCTCACTACCCCCCTTACTAATTTGGCTTTTATTACTAACAATATTATTTATTTCACTTATTTTGGAATTGAACTGCGAATTTTCTCCACCTATTTCACATAATTATTTTGACTTTCAAGCACTACTTTTACCTTCAGATTTTTAAGGACTTTAATCTCTTTGAATGACATCTATGAACCACCCTTCTACATTGTTCACTACATATGTGTAAATTGTTTACTGAACACCACTACTACCTTTGATGACATACAGCTGTTAGAACTTAGTAAGTAACAAGTGATACACAACTCTAAAGATTCTTTGGTTTCCATAAGTTATGCAATACGTCCAACACATCGCAGTGCAAGGTGTCAGAACTTCATAACGAAAGAATTACAAGTCTCAAGATTCTTCAACAACAAAAACGATCACCTTGAGTTCTTCCTTCAATGACAGCTAAGTGCATTAATTTATGCATTTTATGCATTATCTGTAACTTTTATCACAATTCTTCATCTTTATAGTGTCAAATCCAGTATGTTTTTGTGACTTTTTTACAATTTCTATGGACTAGTAGATATATTGTGCAACTCATGCTTTTGGCTGATGATGACCCTGAAACAGTTTCTCGAAAGTTACTGTACTTCTTTAACTAACATTGTACTTTTTGTAATATGTATCAAAATGTTCCACATGTCATTCAAACATAACTGAAGTATTGTCTTTCGTCCTTTTCCAGATCAGCCCATATATATATATATATATATATGAAAATTCACCAAACGTTTGCTGTTTCGATAACATCATTTACCCACTCCCGTCTCATTTTCTGAGCTCTTCTCGCTAGCAGAGGTGTATCTAATGCACAGAAATCACCCACATCTTCAGGAGACGCCATCACACACATGCACCTACTAAATAACTCGGCCGAATACACAGACAAAGGATGATTTCAGAAGAACAAACTTCGCACAGATTCATCCGAACTCGCAGTTCGCAGGTTTCCGCTTCCAGTGAACGAGAAGCCTTACTTCACTACAGATCAAGAGACCTGTATCTTCAAAAATTCCTAAAGAAACCCATACATTCCTAACAGATTTCCTGAATTCAAAGTCGGTTAAGAAATAGTCTATTATGGACCTGGTACCTCTACCCTCCCATGTGTAGCGGTGAATAGCGTTATGCTTGAAGAATGTATTTGTAACCGCTAAACCCATGCTAGCACAGAAGTCCAGCAAACGCTTTCCATTCCTATTAGCTTCCATATCTTCCCCACATTTACTAATCACTCTTTCATATCCTCCAGTTCTATTTCCAACTCTCGCATTGAAATCCCCCATTAGCACTAGGCTATCCTTGCTGTTGACCCTGACTACGATGTCACTCAATGCTTCATAAAACTTGTCTATCCTCATCTGCAACCTATCATGGTGAATACACTGAGACAATTCTCGTCGTAATTCCTCCAACTGCCAAATCTATCCACATCATTCGCTCGTTAAGGTGCCTAACAGAAATGATGTTGCGTGCAATAGTATTCCTAATGAACAGTCCTACCCCATACTCTTTCCTTCCCTTTTTAACACTCGTCAAGTACACTGTATAATCTTTTCCTCGTTACCTCCCCTTACCAGAGTATCAGTGACTCATAGCACATCCATATGCATCCTCTTTGCTGACTCAGCCAGTTTTACTTTCTCCTATAAGCCCCATTAATATTGATAGCTCCTCATTGAAATTCATTTCATTCATCAATTTGTTCAGACTTTTAATATAGAAATTTCAATTTCATACTTTTTTTAAATCACCTAATCACAATATACAGAATGTGTATGAAATTAGAAGCAAAATTTTAAATATTCACTTACCCTAAAAGTGATATAGTCTGCAGAGTTTTTCCTAGACCCATCTCGTCAGCTAAAATACCATTAATCCCGTTCTCATAAAGTGATATCATCCAATTCAGCCCTCGTACTTGGTAGTCCCTCATTTCACCATTCTTTATGTAATATGGTGACTGGTCAAACGAAATGATCGTTCGTCGAGTTGCATTTGTTTCAGCAAGAAGCTCTTCATCTTCTTCCTGCTCTGTCTTTCGATGCCGATGGCTGAAAAAATTTAGCAGATAAAACATGTGCAAAGACAGCAGGTTTCAATATTAAAAAACACAAAACAATATATCAGATCATTTTTGTAAGTTTTTTAATAATAAATTTATAAACTACCTGGAAAAAGAAAACACACTAACAGTATTATACTTGAAAAAGAAACAACTTAATTAAAATAGAATGACGTTTCATTCTTGAAAGAACATCACCGGATTCTATCAAATCACACTCAAATATTTAGAAATGTATAAACCTCCTATGCTAGAATGCAGAGAAAAGTTCAGATTTCAAGTTCCTATGTATTTAAACAGAAATAAACATTCTTATTTTATTTCAGTACATAGTATTAAGATTAAGCAATTGTGTAATTCAGCCTTTAGTTCTAAAGAGTTATGGACTGCTGTCAGTGCACCTACTGCACAAACATGTTCTCACAATGTTTTGTTTACAACAGTCTGAGTTATGGGGAGAGCTCGCTCAAGACCGACTCGCACGTGCCAAGACCGTCTTGCTCGTCCAAGTAGTAAGGAAACGATATAGATGATGATCAATCGCATTCAATATAAACACCAGTGTTGGCTACTGAGTGTATGATTCGAAGCAGTGCATCGATTCATTCAAATGTCCGAGTGAACTGCTTCACGGGAACAGCGAACTCATGGCACAAGATTCAGTTGACTCGCAGCAGACAGGGCTGAGTGGCTCATTCACGGATCAGTGGGACAACACACACACAGTCCATTATTGGCACACTGGACATTGGCAGGGAGCCAAACTTCTGCTGCGGGCGAGACATACAGAGCCATGGCACATTGAAAGAATCTTACACTAGGATGGACTCTCACCCTCAGTTCGTTCAAAAATAAAACCCATTTGCATTTACTTTCCTGTTCTTACAGGGAGGTTTAAATAATACATGGATTTATTTGCAGTGTTAAGGTAGTCAAAACATAATTCCAAAGTAACTAGCTAGTACGTTCTCAGTTCAATACGGATATAAGATGAAATTCTTTAAAAAATGTTTTAAAAAAGAAAAAAAAACTAGTAAATAGGTAAGCTATTAGGTTCTGCTATTAATGAGTTTAATGAATCAGTATTATAACTTAGTTGACATTAGGTAATAATTTAACTCAACTCTCTAGCCTAACTTATGACTAAGTCATGCTCGTGACCATTCAAAATGGTCTGTTTTATATTGGGGAGAACCGCTCAGTATTTTCTCAGTTCATATGTCACATCATTGCACAAGACTTCAATAATAGAATCACGAGATCGCCAGTATACGGGGACAATGAGTAAGTGAGCTGACCGATTCAAAAGCTTAAATAAAAAGATGTTTAATCAGGACTACTCTATCTCAGGTAGCCTATACAAAATATGACTATTTAAAAAATCCTTTACTGATAAAAACATTTTCAAAACCTATCTCAGTATGGTAAGAACCATATTAACCTAGGGTTTTCCTGCCTGCAGTCAAACCAGGGTTACAAATTTAAATAAACTTCAGAAAATACAGAGTTGGGCGGAGAGGCTAATTACTCACTTCTCCCATCTTTATTTGGCTAACCTCCCCTCAATAGAAACTAATGTCAAGAGAAGAGACTTTACTGTCCTTTAAAAATCCCTTGCTGGTTCCATTTGCCCACACCACCTCCTACCAATCCCGTTACTACAGCCGCCCCGAACGTTTCTGGAATGATCTACCGCCTAAAATAAAACCCTGTCTCTAACGCAGTTTATGAAGCATGTAAAATATATGTAAATCTCTGTGTACATGAAAGGGAGAGCAAGTGTTGTCGAGCGAATTAATTACTGTACAAGTGGAAATATGTGAATAATGTAATTATTGTAAATATTAGCAGAGTGTATCTCTGAGTAGCTAATTTATATGGGGCTCACCCTTTTTCACTAGACCATCCATAAAATCTGTATGATTTGTGGTTAATTAATAATAATATACCAACTTAGGATCAAAAGGCCAGCGCCTCAACTGTCTGAGCCCCTCAGCCCAGCCCTTTCGCTACAAAATGCAGCAAAATCCTATTTGTAATATTCATATCATGTTCTAGCTTGTGCTTTTTCTTCCAGCATTTGCTATAGCTAGAAGTCATTTAGCTAAAGAATGGCTTCAGTTCTATTCATTAGGCCCTTTAGCTAAGAGGAATACAATTTAGGCTAAGCAAATGTCTAAGTAACATATTCATTTGATTAAAGTTTCCAGGTCACAGGTTCAAGTATGTGCGAGAAGACGTGTGGCATGGCTATAGTAGCCACAATTTTGAACGTAAGCCTTGTGTCGTAAACATGCTGTATGTCATTTTGTGGGATGGAGTTCCACGCCTATTGCACTTGGTCAGTCAAATCACAAACAGTCAATGCTGGCATTGGACGACTCTGGATTTCTCGTCCCACGATGCCCCCATATGTGCTCAATGGGCGAAAGGTCTGGTGATCTCGCAGGCCAAGACAACTGGTTAACACACTGTAGAGCACTTAGGATGACAGCAGCAGTATGAGGACAAGTGCAATCCTGTTGAAAAAACCCTCTTGAATACTGTGGATGAATGGCAGCACAACTGGCTAAATCACCAGTCTACAAATCCGCTGTCATGGTTCTTAGGATAATGACGAGAGTGCTCCAGCTATTACAAGATATTAGAATCACTCTGTATTGACAGTTTTCACTTTACAAAGGAAAATTTATTATGTCCTCCTATTCAATACATAACTCCATCATTAAATGGAGTAATAAAAGTCAAACATGTTTCGACTCGTTTGAGCCATCTTCAGTTTAAAATAAAGGGGGGTTAAAGTTATTTACATAATAGAAGCTACAAATATGCCAAAAATATAATGAAGGCACAAATAAAAAAAAACAAAAGAGACTGACGTAAAATAAGAAACAATTCAATATGTACATATCTCCATTAGATGGAGCAACAAACAACTCGCTTGAGATAACCTCAGTGAAAAAAGTTAACCTTTTTTTTATATAATTGAAGCTAAAAAGTGTGTTAAAACCCATGGGTTTGTTGCTCCATCTAACGATGGAGATATGTATATATTCAATAGTTTTTTTATTTTCCATCACGTCTCTTGTTTTCAGTTGTTCCTTCATTGTGTTTTTGGCCCATTTTTTGCTCCTATTATGTAAATAACTTAAACCCCACCCCTCTTTTCACTGAAATTGGCTCAAACGAGTCAAAACATGTTTGACTTTTATTACTCCATCTAATGATGGAGTTATGTATTGAATAGGACACATTAAATTTTCCTTTGTAAAGTGCTCCTGCTGTCAAAGGAAATCACTTCCCAGATCATAACTCCTTGTGTATTTGAAGTGAGTGACAATTCTATCATTTATGCTTATTTCTTTTAATGATGTTTGTTTTTGTAACTTAATCTTCGTCTTTCTGAATTATACTCTTATGCCAAATTTATTTGCACTATAATTATGTAGTCCCTACTTTATTTTGATGAAGGGAAATTAGCTAAGTTGCCACTTCATTGAGCCCTCAAAAAATCTCAAGCTTGTTGATCTGTTTGTTGAAACTAATAACAGACCAGAAGAATGAACACAGATCAAAATCTTGCACATACAGATACTTACTCTACAACAGCTGGTTCTGGCTTCGGTTGTTCTTGATTCTTCCGTGGACGACCAGGTCTGACTTTCAGTGGGCTGGATGGAGTTTTGTCACGTTGGTTGTTGGACATAAAGTGAGTGAAAATCTCTGTCTGCTTTAAAAGATATTCAAAGCGTTTTGTTCGATCCGTGACCTAGAAAACACGCAAAACAGTCAAGGAAGTAATTTAACCAACTTCAAAGAGAAATGCCTATGCAGCATTCAGGATTTCTAAACACAGCAAACATTAAGCAAAGAGTATTATTATAATATCAAGTATGAATACAATCCAAAACTTCTAAAACCAAGTCTACAAACAAAAAACTTGTTCTGAATGAATAATTAAGGTATATAAGAAGCTGTGAATGTTCACACTGATAATAACCACTTTCAGCACAGGTCAATTCAAATACTGAACCCTGAGGGTGGCGTGCATCATCTTAGAGTAAATTACTCCGGAAGCAGCGTGTACTGAAGTCCATACTGCAGAAGTAAACTACTACGGTAGTTATTTACTCCAGAAGTAACGTCACAGAGCTGAAGTACAATTTACTCTTTTAGTTACTACTACAGAAGTAGCGCTCGTTACTCGCGAAGTAGTCTTGTGTTTGTGTGTCTTCTTTAAAGAAATCAAAATGGATAAGGTTATGTGCAATAGGAAACGAGGGAAAAAGATAAATGCTTGTTAGTAGAGATAATGAGGATGTATGCAAAGGATGTAGAGTGTAAGAAACACGATGTAAAGATGCTGGATAAAAAAAGAAATGCATGGAAAGCCGTGACAGAAGAATTCAATGCTTCGAGTGACGGTAAACGCAGTGAAGAACAACTTAAAATTCTGTGGAAAGACCTAACAGCAAAGGCAAAGAAGCAGACAGCCACGGACACTTGGGAAAAAATTAAAACTGGTGGTGGTCCACAGACAACGCACATTGATGATATATCAAAAATAATTATTGAAATAATGCCACAGGTTTTCGGTGGTATTAATTCAGTTCATGATGATGATGCGAAAGTAGGTGATCACATGGAAGACGACAACAATAATAATAACAAGCCTATACACGGAGCTGATGACACGCTGATGGTATGTATAATGATAAAGAAGTGGGCCCAAGCCTAGACATTCCGGTGGATCATGACGTTGAAATTTCTATCACTGATACTGCTGGAAGTCCGAAAGTTGGTAAGTGTAAAATTAACTCTTATTCGATAAGAAAATATTGTTGAAATTGTTCATAAACCTCTTAAGTGTACGTGCTGACATTCTTATAGCTATGCTGTGGTAAAGACAAATACCGTATTTTGTTGTATTACAGATCTTGGAAGTAGTGAGAGAATTAGAAGACGCCCTAGCAGACAGGACAACGAGACACATAAGCGTCGTGGAGAGCTACATAAGATGCATCTGGACTTCCTTCGTATAGAACACAAAGAGAAGATGTAAATAATGAAGAGAGAGAGAGAGAGAAATCAAGAGGAGGTACACAAAATGAAAATAGACATTTTAGAAGTATTAAAGAACAAAATATGCTCAATGCCCGCAGAAAACTCTGTCAACTTTGTGACTTACTTACATCACGCGAGTGAAGTATGTGAAGTTGTATCTGAAATGGCGGATTGAAATTTCGAACAATGTGTAAATATTTTCACCCTATATTGTTTACCAGTTCTTTTCAGTAATTTCATATAAAGTATGTTTATTTACAGTTCAAATATTATTATATTATTTAGTTCAAATTTTATTTAGTTTAATTTAGAGTAAAATGTTCTCATAATACTGTCTTTATTTAAAAGGGAACATGGAAAAATGCACAAGGCCTAACTTCATGAAAAGTAATCATTTATAATAGCTCGCCAAATGGCATTTCCTGCTATATTTTCTTCGCGATTCACAAATTGAATGTTTTCGTTGTTATTGAACAAGTCTCTTTCTTCATACATATTGCCTACATCCAGAGCAAAATTGTGGAGGACTGCCGTAGCTACTATTGCGTTGCCGCATGCTGTAGGCATGAAGCGCATTTCCTTTTCAAGGATTTGGAATTTTTTTTCCACACTCCAAAAGTGCGTTCCACAACATTGCGGGTTTTTGCATGAGCAATGTTGTACCGGTGTTCAGCGGGTGCATTTGGTTGTAGGAGTGGTGTCATGAGGAATTTTGTACAGGCATAACCCTTATCTCCCACTAACATTCCATCATATAAACCATTCTCAAAGTTGTGCAACAGCACTATTGTCCCATATTCGTGCATCGTGCGTAGAACCAGGCCATCGGCAAACAATATTCATGATCTTCATACTTGCATCACAAATAACTTTTGTGTTTATAGAAAAATACCCCTTCCGATTTCTGAAAAGTTCGCCGTTGTCACCGGGAGGGCACAAAATGGGAACATGCGTACAATCAATTGCACCCACGATGTGTGGGAAACCTGCCAACGTGAAGAATTTCCTTTTATTTTCAAAACATTCGTCATTTGCAGGCATATGTATGTACCTCCCTCTTAACCTCCCTATTGCTCTAACCACGCGATGAAAGATACGGCCAGCAGTCGTGCGGTGAATGTTTATTAGATAACCGGAAACTAACTGGAATGTTCCAGTACGAAACACTTGCAGGGCACACAACTGTAATTTGGGAGATACAGCTGAATTTCAGTCTGAATTTCATTGTAAATTATCTACAATTAGATTTAGAAGGAAGGTAAAAGATTCCTTCCTAAGGCCAAAATGTTCCTTAAACTCTCTCTCCGTTTCATTGTTTGCCACTTTGTTCCACATGGCAGAACAGTGACCGTACAGTACTACAGGGACTCCCTAGTGCGACAGGTACGACGTGGCGTTCGGAAGAAATGTCTGGGTCTTGTGGACAGTGCAATAATCCTGCACGACAATGAAAAACCACATAAAGCAGAGTCTGTGTGTAGGGCAGCTACTGCAACGTTGGCGATGGGAAGAATTGGAGCATCCACCGTACTCTCCCGACATTTCGCCCTGTGACTTTGATCTCATTCGAAAGATTAAGGAACCAGTACGTGGTAGACTGTTTGCAACATGAGAGGACATTGCTAATGCTGTGCACCAACAGGTGACCCGATTCACACATGGTGCAACAAATGCTGAAGCAGATGGTATTCAGCGCCTCCCACATCATTGGCAGCGTGTGGTGTCAGTAGCAGGGAACTACTTTGAGGGTCTTTAGGCCCAGGTTTGTCATGTCAACTTTATGTATACTGTGTTGTCATTCTTTTCCACCAGGAAGGCCATATTGCCCTGTATACTACTGTAATAAATTAGTGTGTTATGATATATGAGTGCTATTCATTGTCCACACATGTAGTTAAAACCTTGTCCTTTCGTCTGTATATGTCACATTTTCCAACCTGACTGGTATCTTCAAGAAAAAAATAGTTGCCATGACTTTCGCCTGAACCCTCGTACTTACAGTAGGAGCAGTCTAACAAGAAAAACAATGGTATTAATATGAATAACAACATATCAGCCTACGGCTGTTTATTACTACTTGTGCAAGGCATATAACAGCGTTCATCAGCAGAGGTCCGACTTGAAATTCTTACCAAGATTTATATTAACATACTTACATGGGAGCAGTCTAAGGAAAAAGAATATAAATATCCAGCACCAATGTGTATAACTATTTCTGCCGTTGGCTGATGATCACCACCAGTTGTGACAAGGTAACTACATAGTGTCAATGCTAGGAAACACATTCCAGCATTTTGAGAGATTGCCAAATGAGGCCCCATTCAGGAGCATAGTCGCAAACTGAAAAAGCTATCTGGTTTTAGTCCCAGGTTCGAGAATTTGGCTCTCAATAAGCAAATGGTGAATTTAACTGGCGTAAAAGAAAACTGGATTGGAGTGTCTTAAATCGCTCAGGCTTAATTTAGGCGTAGTTGAAAAGAAAGGTCGAATAAGTACATAGGTGTTGTTAGTTGTTGATAATAGTTGTTTCAAGGGAACATGTTGTGGGGTTTAGAATCACTCGCCCAAATTTGAGTTTTATATACTACATTTTTCAGAATGCTACATAAATATTCAAGCATGAGAATGGTTAATTTAGAACTTATTCGGAGGTAATGTCGTAAAACTGAAAAACGAAGAACAACAGGCCGTAATCTTTGGCTTGTGATGCTAGCCTAATAAAATTTTGATTTAACATTAGGCGTAGTCCGTAGCGAAGGAATCAAATGCCAAAGTACATTACGACTTGGTCGGAGTGTCACGGCTCAGGACGAGTCATCAATCTTATCGGTGAAATGAAATTGTAGTGGCACAACATGATGGTGTCGGTGCGTGCTGGATGCTAGCGCGTTGATCATAATCTGTGGTGGATGGTGTAGAAGCCAAGTGTGTGTACATTGTCTGACATATGGTATTAAGAGATTTAAAAAGGGGGATTTGGGTCCTGAAAGTTAACGACTGTCAACCCGAACAAGTAACTTCTCAGTGGCCTATCGGGTTTTTGATACTAATATTTACTCATCTTTACTACCTAGATCATTTCTTTAAACATCAATTTAATAATAATAATAATATTTCAATTAAAGACATTACAGACCTGAAAATTTCTATTTGGGATCTCCTTTAAAACTGAAGAAAAACATATTTTTTGTTTTTGGGAAATCCAATTAATGGGGGGGGGGGGGTGAATAGGGGGGTGATTTTTTTTAATGAGAGTATCTATATCTCAAAAAGTTTACAGATGTAAAAATTGGTATTTATTTATTTATTTATTTATTTATTTATTGACTTGTGGCGTGGCTCAGGCTATGAAGCCTGCTGTTATGCCAAACCATCTCATATGTACTACATTGTACAAACTACAGAGTATTAGGATTTCTAGTTACATATAATTAATTATAAAATTAAACTTAAATAATAGTTATAAACAAAAGGAAAATTTCTGAGAGTTACTTTAAAAAAAACATTAAATACTAATTTCTTAAGTCTATGTACCATTTATAACATGTTTTTTTAAATACATTTCTACTATGTATGTCTCTAATTACAGCCGGAAGGGAATTCCAAGAGCGTATGGTTGCAGGTATGAATGAGTTGCCGTACCCGGTCGTGCGGTAAATTGGGAAGCTCAGCAGGGAAGAGGTTTCTGACCTTGTAGGTATGCTGTTGGGAGATGACAAGTATTTAAGATCCATTCTCAGATAACTTGGTGTGTCTGTACGGAGAATGTTGTGAACAAGCGAAACAGAGTGAAGGTTTCTTCTCTCCGCCAAATATAACCACGACAGCTGTTCAAGACAAGGTGATATATGGCAATACCTGGGCATATTTAATACAAAACGGATGCATGTATTATAAGCCCGCTGAAGTTTAGTGTTAAGTGTGGTGTTTAGGTTGTTGTATATTACGTCACCATAGTCGAAGATGGGTAGAATTAAGCTTTGAATAAGTAACTTTCTCGTATTTAGAGGGAGGAGATCCCGTAAACGTTTAAGAGAGTGCAAAGAAAAGAATACTCGTTGGCATATTTTCGTCGTGTGCTCCGTCCAGTTTAAGTACTTATCAAAAATGAGGCCAAGGTTTTTTACTGTTTCGTTTATTTGTATTGGTGTTGCGTGGAATAGGATTGGGGGAATTTTAACACTTTTCAGTTTGGTATGATTACTTTTGGATCCAATTATGATTGCTTGCGATTTGAATGGATTGACTTTAAGAGAATTATTTTTAGTCCAGTCTTTTATATTTTCCAGGTCATCGTTTAGTTTGTCAATGTCTAGTTGGATGTCTTTCGGGTTTGTTTGTATATAAAGTTGAATATCGTCTGCGAAGAAATGGTATTTACACGTTTTTATATGTTCTGGTAGGTCATTTAAGTACAGTGAAAATAGCAGTGGCGCTAGAACACTGCCCTGAACTACGCCAACTTCAGTTTGTTGCCAGTGTGACACTTTCGTACCTGCTGAAACGCACTGCTGCCGCCCAATTAAATAAGAGTGCAGCCACGTCAGTGCGCTTGAAGAAAATTTTTGTGCTTGTAGTTTAGCTAATAATATTTCTCTGTCTACACAGTCAAATGCTTTACTTAGGTCTAAAAGTACAAGGATAGTCATTTGTCCGTTGTCCATGCCTGCTTGAATGTCATTTGTAACTTTTAGTAGTGCTGTAGTTGTGCTGTGGTTAGGTCTAAATCCTGACTGGTATTTGTCGAGTAAATTGTGTTTGTTAATGTAATTTGTTATCTGCTTGTGAACGACCTTTTCTAATATTTTACTAAGACAAGGAAGTATGCAAATTGGTCGAAAGTCTTCGGGTTTTGTTGGATTATCGATTTTTCTTATCGGTCGTATTATGGCACTTTTCCATATATTGGGAAAGATTCCTGTCATGAGTGAGGTATTTATTATGTGTGTAATTGTTGGGAGAACAATTTCAGTGAGTCTTTTAATTAATGTCAAATTTATTCCGTCACATCCTGTAGCCTCTGACTTTATTTCATTAATTGCGTCTCTGGCGTCATTAAGAGTTACATGTGAAAAATAAAATTCTTCTCCATCGTGTTTTGTTTTCGTATGTAGTCTGTCGATTGTTTCCCTTTTAGTTCGTTCGTCTGTATGTGAATTTTGTGAGCAGAAAAATTGATTTAATTCGTCTAATGGCAAGTCAGTGTTGTTTTCGTCGGTTTTATTTTTTGTCAAACCAATGTTCCGAAGAATTTTCCAAACATTGCCAGAACTGTTATTTTTTAGGATTTCATGTGTGTGGCGTATCTTAGCATTCCTGATGGTCTGAGTTGTTGTGTTACGCAATTTTTTGTACTTTTCGAAATTTTCTGCGGTTGGATTTTTTCTATAATATTTGTAAGCTGCATTTCTTTCCTCCATTTTTAACCTTATGTCTTGCGTCAGCCAAGGTGATGGTTTTCGTTTCACTCGTGCAGTCCGTATGGGGGCGTGTTTGTCATACAGTCCTAAAAGTAGTTTGTTAAACAAGGTTATTTTATCGTTAATGTCTTGTACGAGTTGTATGTTGTGCCACGGTGTTTTGAGTGCGTCCTCAATGAACGCCTCTTCGTTTAGGCTTTTGAAGTCTCGATAGGAAATTAATTTAGGCTCATATTTGGGACATTTCAGTGAGTAAGTTGCGTAAATAAAGTCATGTTGGGAAAGTCCGGGAGCTGGCTGTTGTCCGTAAGTCTGTATTCTGTCAGTATTGTTTGTAATAATTAAATCCAGTAGTGTATGGGAAGTAGCTGTGTGGTGTGTAGGATTTAGGGGAAGGATCGTCATATTGAGTGAGGTAAGCATGCTTTTGAGTTGTCTAGATTCAGCAGAGTCACATTTTATCATGTCAGAATTAAAGTCGCCCATTAAAATAGCATGCTCATACCTGGGTAATAGGTCCTCCTTTTAAAATAAAGAAACATGTATATTTTGTTTTCAGAAAATGCCAATAGGAGGGGTGAAAAAGCGGTTGAATGCCTTTAATGAAGATACTTATATCTCAGAAACTGAAGATATTACACACCTGAAAATTGGTATTTGTGATCTCATTTAAAACTAAACACGTATTTTTTTTGTTTTGGAAAATCCAAATGGGGGTTAAACGGGAGTGACAAATTGGGGTGAATTTTTAGAAAGACTATAACTAGAGTATATCTCAGAAACGTAAAATGTTACAGACATAAAAATTGGTATTTGGAATCTCCTGTAAAAGTAAAGAAACAAAGGTATTTTGTTTTTGGAAACTCCACTCAAGGAGAACTAAAAAGTGGGTGAAATTTTAAAATGAGCATTTCTACAGTATATCTCAAAAACGTAACACGTTACAGAGTGAAAAATGGTACTTTTCATCTCTATTACAAATAAAGAAACATGTATTTTTGTTTTTTGAAAAACCACTTGGGTGGGGAAGGGTAAAAGTGACTGAAAATGGAGTTGAATTCTTTTAATTAGGATACTGATATCTCAAAAACTGAAGATGTTACAGTCATGAAATCTGGTATTTGAAACGTCCTTTAAAAGTATAGAAATACGTAGTTTTTGTTTTCGGAAATCCACTTAAAGAGGTGGAGGGAAATTGAAAAATTAGTTCAAATATTTGTATGAAGATACTATTATCTCAAAAACGAAAGATTAGACGTGAAAATTGGTATTTGGAATCTGCTTTAAAAGTAAAGAAACACGTATTCTCGGAGAATTCAATGAAAGGAGGGGGGGAGGTGAAAGAATTGAAAAATTAATTAATTGTATCCAATAAAAACCAAAGTTGTTACAGACGTGAAAATTGGTATTTAGATCTCCTTTAAAAACAAGAAAAACTCGTTTTTTTGGGGAAATCATCTAGGGGCAGGGGGGGGGGAGAAAGTTGAATTCCTTTTACAAGTACACATATCTCAAAAACTGAAGATGTTACAGTTGTGATAATTAGTACTTAGAAGATCCTTTACTATTAAAGAAACAAGTATTTTTTTGCCGGAATATTCACTTGGGGGGTGAGGGGGTGAGTGTGAAAGGAAGTGAAAAAAGTGAAATATTTTTATGGGGAGACTCATATCTCAAAACTGAAGGTAACAGGCATGAACTTCGTATTTGGAATCTCCTTTAAACATAAAGAAACACGCCTTCTTTATTCTTGGTGGTGGTGGTGGGGAGGGGTTGTAAATCAACCTAACGGCGGTGGGGTGAAAAAGAAGTTGAGGCCAATTGATTTTACTGTTCATAATGTACTTATTATGATCATAAACCGTTCATTTTTAGTCTTTACTGGGTTTGTTTTCAAGAGTAGATTCTCCTGGCATAGGAATAAAAATTTAAACACATTTGAAATAAACGATATGAATGAAATTGACTGTGCAATTGTTCACCTCTATAATAAGGTCAATAATGCATGGAAGTATATCATTTGTATCACCAGAAATCCCGCGCTCTTGCCTACGCGCGACAATGGTGCTGGTCACATTATCAGCAATGACAATGGCAGCAGATGTAATTTACTGCCGCGTAGCGGTCTTGCATCTTGCTGTAGAGTCCAGAAAATCAATAATAATAAATAAATAAATAAATAAATTAATTAATAATAATAATAATAATGTTCTGGACCGTCGTAAAAATGTGCAGACTGCGCTGGAAACGGGTCCTAGCCGGGTAATGACTACAAATGCAGTCCGGCCGTGGGTTCAGTACCGCCAAGGCATCCAAGATGACACCATGCCGGATCTCCTGAAGGATTTGATTCATATTAAAATTGCTTATAGGAAAAGATGTTAAAGATTTAGGGACCCAACTGACTGGGTGGAATACCTGGACCTAGCCTGGGAAGTACAAAATAGATTGCTGGAAAGAAAGATTAAAAAATGAGAGGAACTTTGCCGTAATCTCTCAGAAAACGAGTCAGATTGCGAATTTTGGAGGATTCTCTCAGAAAACGAGTCAGATCGCGAATTTCAGCGGATTATATATACAACATTAAGCATTCTATCATACCGTAGCGAAGCACGGGTATCTTGCTAGTAATGTAATATCTGAATTCTGAAGTCAGACCACTGCTGGAAACTATGCAGTTACCTTGTCACAACTGGTGATCATCAGCCAAGGACAGAAATAGAGTTATACACATTGGTGCCGGACATTTGTATTCTTTTTCCTTAGACTGCTCCCACGTAAATATGTTAATATAAATCTTAGTAATTATTTTTCCTAACATTTCTAATAGTGTAGTGTCAAAGTTTCATGTCGGACCACTACTGCTGGACACTGTTGTGTGCCTTACACAACTAGCAATCAACAACCAACGGCTGATAAGTTGTAATACACATTAATACCAAGTATTGTACCTTTGTCACAACTAATGATCAGCAGCCAACGGCTGATATTGTTTTACGCATTGGTGCCGACTACTTGTATCTTTTTCCTTAGACTGCTCCCATGTAAATATGTTAATATACATCTTTGCAATTACATTTCCTAACATTTCAAATAGTGTAGCGTCACAATTTCAAGTCGAACCTCTGCTGATGGACACTGTTATATGCCTTACACAACTAGTAATCAACAGCCATCGGCTGATATGTTGTTATTCATATTAATACCGAACATTGTTTTTCTCATTAGACTGCTCCTACTGTAAATATGTTAATATTAATCTTAGTAATTATAATTTAAATATAAATCAGATAGCTGATTTAACCTTGAGGAGGTACAGTGGCTGATGATGCCTTCTATGAAAGGCGAAACATGTCTCACATTCATATGGTAATAATGATATATTCCTAATTGTTTAAAATTTTAATGTATTGAATAGGTGATATTATTAATAAACTAACCAGCATCTTGCAATGTCAGCTTTTCCGTAATAATTTCCCCACTGACCGTAATCATGAGGTGAAGTCCGTAATAATCATGGACAATCTGTAATCCTTCGCACCTCTGAAACTGTTAATTTAAATTATAAATCATTATTATTTGCATAATTGCATGAATTGCATCGGAGATGAAATGTTCAGCTTGACCACTATGTAGTCGCAAATGGGAGGTCTGGATTAGCGTGGATTCGCATGCAAGCCTTCTATTCCGCATGACGTCACAAACCCATACGACAGTCCACATGTCCACAGCAATCGACTGGTAGGCCTAAGTCCACTGTTACGTGATTTGGAAGGAGCAATAGAACACTAGAATTTCAAAACACTCTTATGTCTCCTTCATGATAATAACACTAAAATAGTTCAATTTTGCAGTTAATGTTTACCTATCTGATATTTTTGTTAACGCCCTGAGGGAAATGAATTGAAATTCCTTTCATATTGAAGTTTTACGTAACATTTCCCGCCCAGCCACTCACTCTTGCCAATTGGCTGACAAAAATTTCTGGGGAGAACACTGAGTCACTGTTTGCACTGACACTGCAAGAAATATCATTCTAGGAGTTGAGAGTGAAGTTCAACAATTTTTGGTGTGCAGCCCAAACTCTACAATTAATTTTAAATAAAGGTATCAATGATGCTGCTATCGGAACATTACTTACGAAGTGCAGGAATGTAGTGGGAAATTTAAAACACAGCCCTTACCTAGAAAATCAGCTAGATAAAAAACAAAGAACAAGGCCTCGATGCTTGTAAATTAAAACAGGACGTAGTCACTCGATGGAATAGCACATTTCATGTTTGACAGCATTATGAAAGCTAAAAGGGGTATTATAGACGTCCTATCAACCCACTCTTCTAATATTAAACCTCTAACAACAATTGAATGGGAAATTATAGAAAAAATGATTGTGTCTCTTAAGGGGACACTATAGCGAAATTTCACTAATTTTGAGGAAAATACCAAAATTGGGTTTAGAACTCGACAAAATACCCCGACGTGTGCTCTTTCGAAAAATGCTTTTATTTTCTAAATGCTGCCATTTTTAAAGCCCACTGCGCCTCCTTTAAATGGTGCTGCGCTAGCATTTAACTGTCCCAAGCTCTACTGGACACTCCCCTCCAGTTGCTGCTTTCCCTTTCTTATGTCTCTCTCATTTGGATTTCAAATGTAATCTAAGAATTGAGTAGCAGATGTGGTATTCTGTATGACGTATTTTTAGAAATACTGCTAACATACCAGAGACTTGCATCAGATGCACTTATACGAAAGTGCACAAAAGGGAAGATACAAAATCCAAATGAGAGCCATCACAGTGTTCTTTGGAATAAATGTCCAAAAGAAATATTTGTTACTAAGAATAAACTTCAGTTTGGTATTGTGAGTGCTGTAAGTGGGTTCGATATGGGGTGTGTCAAAACACATGAAGTCCTTCAGTACAGTCCACCAGAGGGAAGCGAGTACCAACATCTGTTGTGGACATCAGTCAGCACCGAGACGAAAGGCGCATACAGCAAAGCAGGAAAAGGAGCTCAGGTGAAAGCAAAGAGCTAAGGAAAAAGAATAATGTGATGAAAATATCACTGGAATACAGAAGAAAAGTCCGAAGGGCATACTTATTGTGCTGGACAGTTCTAAAGTGAGTGAAGTTGCATAGATTTTTATTTTGCATTTCATGGCTTAGCAAAATCTTCACGATTTCTTTCAGAAAAATAATCCCTTATCATGCAATTTTTGTCTGATGTAGGTGAAATTTTACAAAGCAGTAGATAGTTGGTGAATAAATGTCAGTGTGCATATTGATGTTCAAGGTGATTCAATTCCTTCTTTTGACCTACCAAATTTTGCGTTGTACACATATTTTTTAAAAATTAAACATAACATTTAAAAAAATTCTACATGCCAATATATTTCTCAAACAACAAACTGTGATAATGATGTTTGTTGGCATAACTATACAGCATATTTGTGCAAAATCTGGTGCCAAATGGAAAAATATTGTGATGCAAGGGACATTTTTTAACGATGTTGGTAAAAGGAAAGTAAAAAAAATTCCTACTCAAAAACTTGTATAGGTACAATATTGAAAGTTGATTGCATTACTATATCTGAGGAGTTACACCTCAGAAAAAAAAATTGGTAACAATTTATTGAAAAATATAGAAAGAAATTTCACTATAGTGTCCCCTTAAGTGATGCTTAGAAATGTCAGACCTCGTTGGTGGCAGAAAGTATCTGACGGGCAGTGTTGTATTGCCTGCAGTACCACACTTGAAATTATCTTTACGTTGCTCCGATGTTGATCCTGCGTACATAGCTAACAAATCTACTAATTCACACTTGTCAATGTTTGTCCAATCCTTGTCTTGATTCTCTATGGGGTCGGGTATGAGGTGAGATAAATCTGTCGTGGCAGGTTTTTATGACCGGAAGCCCTTTCTGACTTAAACTTCATCAGAGGAGTTAATGAGATGAAATGAATGTCATGGTATATGATAGGAAGAAGGGAGAGGGGTGAAACACGGTGCCGGAACATAGCCTACTCCTACTGAATACCACCAAGGGGTCTGCTCAAGGCTTGACGTCCCCAGCCATCCAGCAAGATATAGCAGATATCCCGGATTCAGAAGGTCAATTGGACTGTATCGCGATTGATCTGTCTAAGGCATTTGATAGGGTAGATCATGGGAGAGTACTGGCAAAAATGAGTGCAACTGGAGTTGACAAAAGAGTGACTGAATGGGTTGCTGCGTTTCTAGAAAATAGAACTCAGAGAATTAGGTGAAGCTTTATCTGTTCCTGTAAAAATTAAGAGGGGAATTCCTCAAGGCAGTATTATTGGACCTTTATGTTTTCTTATATATATCAATGATATGTGTAAAGAAGTTGAATCACAGATAAGGCTTTTCGCAAATGATGTTATTCCGTACAGAGTAATAAATAAGTTACCAGATTGTGAGCAACTGCAAAATGACCTCGATAATGTTGCGAGATGGACAGTAAGCAATGGTATGATGATAAACGGGGATAAAAGTCAGGTTGTGAGTTTCACGAATAGGAAAAGCCCTCTCAGTTTTAATTACTGCGTTGATGGGGTGAAGGTTCCCTCTGGGGATCATTGTAAATACCTAGGTATTAATATAAGGAAAGATCTTCATTGGGGTAATCACATGAACGGAATTGTAAATAAAGGGTACAGTACTCTGCACATGGTTATGAGAGTATTTAGGGGTTGTAGTAAGGATGTAAAGGAGAGAGCATATTTGTCTCTGGTGAGACCCCAACTAGAGTATGGTTCCAGTGTATGGGACCCTTACCATGATTATTTGATTCAGGAACTGGAAAAAATCCAAAGAAAAACAGCTAGATTTGTTCTGGGCGATTTCCGACAAAAGAGTAGCGTTACAAAAATGTTGCAAAGTTTGGGCTGGGAAGACTTGCGAGAAAGGAGAAGGGCTGCTCGACTAAGTGGTACGTATTACATGTTATAAATCTCATATTATGTTCCGTATTGAAATGTACTTAAAATCAAATAATAATATTAGACTAAAAATTCCACCTGTTCAATACATAAGTGCTTTTTATTTAAATTTAAGATATAGTTCTTAAGATATTACATACAGGGACATGTTTCACCCATGTTGAGGGCATCATCAGCCTAAAAATCTCAAACCTAAAAGAAAGATCAGGATCATGATTGTTTTTATACTTAAGTACAATTACTTAAGTACTTAGGTACAATTTGTATAGATTTTTGCGAATGTCTTGTTTTTTAAAATGTGGTAACAAGTGGTTAGTTAGAAGTTTAAAAATAATACGTAATTGGTAAAATTCAGCGCAATTTTGTCCTGATGTTCCTTCAGCAATTTCTAAGCCTCCTAAAGAATGGACAGTGGATGAAACTGAACGAAGCAGCAGTTCTCCAGATTATGAACCTGGACCCTCGTATTCAAACACCAATCCAAATTTTCCTGATCCGTACCTCAGTTATTTCACAATCTTAACTAAATGATCTAGTCAGAGACCTCAATATTTTCTGAAGTTCAAGCGGAATTATTAGGTTCTCGTCTCCAAGGGTGGAATTTATTACCAGATGCTGTTAAGGTGTCAAATAGTAAACGCCAACAATCGCTGACCCCCTTGTCGTATCCCGGCCAACAGGTGAGACGCCGAGCGGTGAGTGGAATCACCTGATGGCTAACAACAGTACTAAAAACGAAAGGGATATAAGATGGTAATTTATTGGCATTAGGTAAGTTGGTTCTTAAGAGTTGAAACTCATATGATTTCCTATATATGTGCATATATTGACAGATGATGTACAAAGAATATACACGTACAATTGAAGTCGGTCACGTAATGTGACGTACTGGAACTACCCTTCCTCAGAACGGCTACTCCAAGTAAATGCAAGTGGACTCTAAAACATTAGAGTACCACTGAAATGCTAAGCGATGTGGTGTCTCAAAGAGATTCCTCAAGCTTTAAGTTGCCAACTAAGATAAAACCCAGAAGAACCAGGGCTTAAGTCAAGAATCAAAGTACGAATGATGAATACCAAGTGTTAGTACCACCGTTCAATTTGATCTACTAAGAAATATTCTAAGTAGCGAGACCGCTTGGAGAATCGATCACAATTCCCTGACGTGAGCGGAAGGCAAGGCTTCCAAGGCGAAGACTAATGCAATAAGATGCTTGTTCCTTCCATTATATAAGTATTTAAAGGGACTAGCAAGTGATATTAGGGTCTCCCTTCCTCTTAGATAAAGCCTTACTGGCTTACCATTGGTGCTACCACCTCCCCCATGTATCACAATTCCCACGCTATGCACGTGGCAATATTTTTTTTTTTTTTTTGCTAGGGGCTTTACGTCGCACCGACACAGATAGGTCTTATGGCGACGATGGGATAGGAAAGGCCTAGGAGTTGGAAGGAAGCGGCCGTGGCCTTAATTAAGGTACAGCCCCAGCATTTGCCTGGTGTGAAAATGGGAAACCACGGAAAACCATCTTCAGGGCTGCCGATAGTGGGATTCGAACCTACTATCTCCCGGATGCAAGCTCACAGCCGCGCGCCTCTACGATGGCAATATTTATTAACATGAACTTGACTTCTCGCCCTTAACCCTATGCTCATAAAATAACTCCCCCATTTCTAATACTTGCCATCATAAACATGACTCTGCGTCCCATTTCACTTAGTTGAGTCGCCCATTAATTTTAAGTATGGGATCCTTCAAACTACCCCCTTTCTTGCCATCTCCAGACGACAGGCCGTGACTATTTAGATTTGTCCGTATCTACTTCCTCGTAAGACCTCTTGACCTCACACAACTCTGTTTTTAACTTCATTCTTTATCACCCCAACACATGGCTGCTCAGACAGCACGACCAATGATTGAGTTACCAAAATGATCACTATGTACTACTTATGTAATGCTACTTGATGCAGGTTCGTGTCCCTAGACACGACAAACTCCCACCTGTTAGTAATGAGTTAACTCCCCGCAAAGATGTAGAAGGCCTTCCGCAAGATTGGAAGGAGTCACAACCCAAACAAGATTCATCTAAGAATAGTAGTATTGTTACACAATGGGAATACAGGGTTTTTCAAAAAGGACTTTACAACTTTGACAGTTCATAGTTATTTATTCATTTTATTTACAGAAATGGTTTTGGTGTCATCTTGACTGACAATAGATCAAGTTTTACCGAAACAGGTTGAATGTGACCTCCATCGGTCATGGAGCACACACCCCTTCTAAAGTCTATTTCTTGCCAAACTTGCTGTAGCATGTCAGGCGTGACCCGTTCAACTGCGATGCAAATTCTACGTCTGAGTTCTGGTAGAGAAGCCGGTAAGGGTGGAACAAACACTGTATCCTTGATGAATCCCCACAAGAAAAAGTCAAGAGGTGTCAGGTCTGGAGAGCGTGGGGGCCATGCAATTGGTGCACCTCGTCCACTCCACTTACCCGGAAAGCGTACATTCAGGAATTCACGGACGTCGGAGAGGTAGAGTGGCGGTGCGCAATCTTGCATGAAGTGTATGCTGAGTTCTTGGTCATCAGCGTCAATCTGCAGGATTAAAAAGTTTTCCAGCATATCTAAGTACACTATTCCATTGATAGTTTCCTCACTGAAAAAGAAAGGCCCGTAAACTTTGCTCTTGCTCAATGAACAAAACACGTTCAATTTTGGGCTATCATGTTCATGTTCTAGCACTTTCACTGGATTTTCACTGCCCCAGATCCTACCTACAGTTGTGTCTATTAACTTTACCACTTAAGTGAAAAGTTGACTCATCGCTAAAGATAATCTTTCCAATGAAATGTTAATCTTTTTCCAACTGATGTAACATGTCCACACAAAAGTCCTTATCTTATGGTGTCTTTTAGTTGCTGTGCCATTGTGATCTTGTATGGTTTGAGATGTAACCGTTTTCTCAACACACGCCAAATAGTCGTATGTGCGACGCCCATCTCTCGAGTAGCACGCCTTGTCAATTTTCGAGGACTGTGCTCAAAGTGTTGTCTCACTTGCTGTACGACATCGTCAGACATGTGGACAACCTGAGGATTTCTTATGGCTTAGCGAACATCCAGTTTGAATAAAGTACTTATGCCACTCATAAATAGTAAGCCTACTGGGAGAATCTTTACCATACTTTGTACGAAAATTACGTTGCACAGTTGTCGCCGACTTTGACTCTTCAACCCAAAACACACAGCGAGCGCGCTCGGGACCGGTGAAGACAGCCATCTTTGCTGCAACTGCCGCTAGCGCTTGCAGTGGTGCGATTCTGTACTAGCGTACCACACGAGTCAAAACTTGATCTATTGTCAGTCAAGATGACACCAAAACTGTGCCTGTAACTGAAATGAATAAATAACTATGATCTGTCAAAGTTGTAAAGTCCTTTTTGAATCACCCTGTATATACACATCAGTACACATTGCCTATTCTTTCACCATGAAGGAAACATGAAAATATGGATACTATATTAAAGTGATAAATTAAAAAAAAATATGGTTGGCAGATATGTGGAGACCTCCAAATGACTGGTATACTGTTACGCAGGCAGTCTGCATTTACCAAATTTTGTGATGTTTGGAACATCACAGCATGTGATAAATTATTGAACTGTCTAATTAATTGATAATATGTATATACTTAATCACTGATAGGTTATTTTTAAATTATTATGTATATATAGGGTTTTAATCATCCATTTCACATCATTTCACTTCTTTGTATCACGGCTATAACGTATTCTGAACGAACCACATATTGGGTAAAGTATTTCAACATCATTCATATTAATAGCTTGCAGTAAATTTTCCAATAGCCGTTGTGAGGTGACCAGAGTCAGCAGGCTAATTTCAGCCCATTTCCAGGAAAAGTACATCATCAAGGTTATGAGAGACTTTACCCTCTCCACCTTCTGAAGAGACAGTTGAAACATTATGAACGCCGACTTTTCGAAGTTCACTACCTGACACTTTGATTTCGCGGGAAAGTTCAGCCTATGTGAATGGACGTAATAAAGCAACATGATGGATTCACAGCAATACATAGAAGGGATGAGACCTCGAATCTTACTGGACCATGTGATATGGCTGATGGAGGGACACTTTTGAACCAATATACTTCGAAGACAAGAGCTGGAGAGGACATTCTTTTTCTTACTCTGAGACACTCTTGGAAGACACTCTTACTACGATTCTACGTCTGCACGCTGGAGAAGATTTTAACTTAGTTCACTTCGCATCTGAGTAGTATACTACTGAAAAGTTACTCTCATTGGGACCTGTTATCTCAATGACGAGAGGTAGTCAACGGGAGACCAGTTTTGACTAGTATAGGGGAGGAGAGCTTTTATTATGAACTTAGTTACGCTACTGTTCCGTAATACGGAAGAATACAAGTGTATTCTCTCCATGAACATAACTCATGGTGGTTTTGCATTTAAAATTAGGACTCATTACGACTTTATGTACGGAGTACAGTAGGAAGTGTTAAAGGCAGGAAAAGCATAAGTAGGACTGGAATCCCGCTACGAGAGATCCATCGATCATCAGCTTCAAGACAACAGAGTCTACAAATGGTGAGCTTATGGCATAAGTTACTGCAAGTCTTCGCGGAACAGTTCATTTTCTTAGACTTAATTTCATTCAATTTTTCTTTTGCTTCCGTAAGTTCAGATTTCGTTAATACGCCGTTACGTTTTCCATCCTAATAAATAGCTGTTTTAATTTGTATTTTCTGAAATGATTATTAATGATCCTTAAATTCCAGGTTAGTGTACTTAATGGTTAGAGTCCCGTCACCCTACCCCTGGGAGTTTTTTGAGTCTCATGACGTATTATTATTATTATTATTATTATTATTAATTATCAATTATCGTTTTCAAGCCATAAGCTTGAAGGCTGGTGCCCATGGGATATTGTTTATTGAGAAACAATGAGATATCATTTACTTACATTACTATTAAAGTGACCCGCACGTTATAATAATGCCACACGTCTGTGGGCTGAGTGGGTACGTCACAATTTTATTGCTTACTCTGCGAATGGGACAGCCGAGCAAAAGATAAACATTATAACACTGTGGATTAGCCCATATGAAAAAAACTTAACTCCTAGAGAGAAGAGTGTTACGAATCCTACTTGAGAAAGACAAGATTTTGTTACCACTATTGCATATAAAATTAGGGCTGATGAATTTTTTTTAAAGATTTGGGTAAACACTGAGGGTTATGGGTACTTGAGAAAAAAAAATTCTAAACTCAGCGATAGTAAGTTAGAAGAAGACTTATTTATTGGGCCGCAAATCCACAAGATCATTCATGATGACAACTTTGTGGAATTGCTAACAGAAAAAGAGAAATGTGCATACTAAGCTTTCAGCTGTAGTTTTCTTGGAAATGTGAAAACTGACAACTACAAGGAACTTATTAAGAAGTTGTTGAAGTGTTATCACCGCATGGGAAAAAATATATCCTTGGAAATTCACTTTTTTACATTCGCATTTGGACTTTTCCCTCCTAACTTTGGTGCAGTTAGTGATGAATTATTATTACAGACTATAAAGCTCATGTGAGATCCGTATTGATTGTTGAACTTACAAATTGTACAAACTTGTGTTTATTATCCTCCTAGTCAATACTCAACATTACATCCAATTAAGATGAAATTTTAAATAGTCATATTTCGACCCAGCATATCGTCGCTGCCGGAACAAAACCTCTTATGTGAAATATTTTAGCTTAGACGGTAATGTTCTGTCATCTAAGGTGCAATATTGTGTGAATGTGGTCATTCTCGCTCTTCATAATGTATGTGCTGCGGGTCAGTATACAGTAGAACCTGCTTTATACGTAACTCTGTTCTGCGTAATTCGTCTTTGTGCGTAATTTCCTTTAGGTCCCGGCAAAATGTAATTTAAAAGCGTGTTAATTAAACCTTATTTATACGTAATCTGTTTATACGTAATTCGCTGTTATACGTATTAATTGTCAGTGAAATATAACTGAGTTTTGCGAAATTGTAATGAGCACGTGCTTTTTTAAAAGAAACTACTGTATTTACGAAGTTTCCTATTTTTCAGCGTAGGCGTAAGTAGAGTGGTCGGGTTTCGGAGCTGAAACAGAAGACAAAGAGTTTCGCCGAGTGACATTGTTGACTTACTTACTGGCGGCTTAACAAAGGCCAACCGAGCAAGTCCTCTTCGCTCTCTATCTCGCGCCTCCTCTACCTTCGTCGTTTTTGACCTTCACAATGCCGCCAAAGATTAAGATACATTACAAGCAAAGTGAGCGGTTTCGGTGCGGAAACAAAAGAAAATACCGAAAATGTGTTTGAATATCAGAATTTCTTTCGTGGGAACAACGGAGAAGTAAAATGTCCATAGTGCTGGTATCTGGTGTTTACTGTTCAACAGTCGTTTTGTAATTCAGTTGCTTTTGATTAGCCATGGAGAACAGAAAAAGGAAAAGTTATACCCTAGATGAAAAAAGTAAAATGTATACGAGAGGTGAAAACAAAAACTGAAATTGCTTCAGATTTAGGGATTGCTTATACCACGCTATGTACGCTATTTTGGATGAGTTCTTAAAGCTGGCTTCAAAATCAGCAAATTGCAGCCGTCAGCAAGAAGGAAGGTACGTAGATTTGGAGAAAGCACTTTTCACATGGTTCCAGCAAATGTGGGCTGCAGCCCTACCAATTAGTGGCGACATGCTGAAGACAAAGGCGATAGATTTAGCTAAAATGATGAGTATCACTGCTGATTTCAAGGCTTCATCAGGATGGTTGCAAGGATTTAAAGATCGTCATGAAATCACGGGGAGAACAATTTGCGGTGACTCAAAAGCTGTGGACGACGTCGCAGTGCAACACTGGAAAGAAGAGGTTCTGTCAGGTATCGTAAGCGATGATCAGCCTCCAAACATTTACAATTGTGATGAGACCGGCCTATTCTACAATCTCCTTTCTAGTAAAACATTAGCTGAGAAAGGTGACTCATGGCATGGAGGGAAGGAAAGTAAAATTCGTGTAACAGTACTTCTCGCCACCAATGCAGATGTGTAACGTACTCCTGCCATAACCCTGCGATCTACGTTCTACAAGCTTCTCGAAACATCGTCGCATCTACGTCTCCACATACTTTGCAATATTTACATTTCTACTGGACTATATGCTTTCTACTGTTATTATCTATGCATTAATGGTTTAATCACATTTGGTGCTCACCCGTCTCTTCCTTCCGTGTCTCACTACGTACCGACTGCCATTCTGTGTTTACATTCTACGGTCTACGTCATCTGTTACGTCACCCAAAACTTCTCGAAGTTACTGGGCTTCCTTTCTTGGCATATATATAATGCACTGCCGCGCTCGTCTCACCAGCCTGGCATCGAATTGTATACAGTGTGTGTACGTGTGGAGGGGGCCACTGTTCTTGTGCGGCTTGCTGTGTTCAAACCCAAGTCATTTCCGTCCACCTGGAAACATCGTATCGTCGGGACACTGGGTGAGCAAACACTTCACTTCTAATTTTGCAAGAACTAAATTCACCCTTTCAGGCACCTGTCTGTTTATTCATTCTGCTTACTGAAGGCCTTATTTTGTGCCTAATCTGTTTCGATGTTATTTGGACTTAAAATTTTCATGACATAAAATGAAGATGAAAATCTAAAATTTGGACTAAGAGTGACCACCGTCAACACGATATGTTCAAACCTTTTAAATAGCATAGTAGCCGGTGGAAGAACTCTCTCTAAGTATTGCGCAGTAGGATTCCTGTTTTTCTTTCATCCTTGTTATTTTTCATCTTCCTCCTTTCCCTCCCGTCCCTCCTTTACTTGCATTATTAGAGTTTTGTAAAACACCCTGGAGGTGTTGGTTTTTTTTTTAAATCGTGGCCAATAATTATGGTTGTCATGCTAAAATGTTGCTTTCTGAAAAGTTTATCCTTGTTATCCTAAAAAGGAATGTTATGAGTCTACGGTATGCGTAAATCGTTCTAAAGTTTGTGAGAAGATTTGGGTAGCAGTTTCTTCCTTTGTTTTGATTGTTCGAACTCTGTGGTCTTTAATGAAAGTGGGAAAACGCATTACTGGACTTCATCTATGTTATCTCTTGGACTTTTTCAAATCCCATAATAATCTGTGTATGTAATTACAAAGCCAATTATCTAATATATTTCATTATCCGAATTGTTGAATGATGGTCCTTTTCTCATTTCTGGTACCTACCACGGAAACCTCTCCTATCCCCCCCCCCCCCCCCCTCAGGGTTGCTTCCTATCACTCTGCTCGTTACCATTTGTTTTACGCGGAATCTTGGCCTCATCAAACTTGTTAGGAGAATTGGCGACATATTTTCGCCTTTGCTTTGGAATCATCTTGTTTTCAAACAGCGCCGATGCAAATATACTATGCCGAAATAATATATGTTGCATAATTGCATTACAGATGAATCTGCCAAACTTCCTCCACTTGTGATAGGAAAATCGAAGGTGCGAAAACAAAATCTACGGAATATGAATCCAACAGAAATTCTTGGATAACTATTCTTCTAATGGAACAGTGGTTGGAAAAATTGGACATTAAAATGAAAAAGAAACAGAAGATTATCCTTCTTATGTATCGATGTGCAGCACATCCATTTCAAAGCGTTCTGGAGAATGTCAGAGTGGAATTTTTCCGTCCTAACTCTACCAGTGTTCTACAACCGCTTGATTTGTGCATCATTGCAAATTTCAAAGTGCATTATAGAAAAATGCTGGTTCAACATTTAATAACATTGAGTGATGCAGGAAATGAACCTTTCTCCATTAATTTGCTACAAGCCATGGACTTTATTTCGGCTGCCTGGAAGTAGGTGTCATCCTCCACAATCAGCAACTGTTTCCGCAAAACTGGTGGCTTACTAGAAGAGGCTGCCTCTATTGATGATTATGGGGACGAAGTTTTGTCTGGCAATGAGCTACCGCTACCGCAGGGTGTAGAATTTGAAACTTTGTGCATTTCTATGATAATCTGGCCTGTTTGTGGAGAACTACCTGATGAAGAGATTATTGCTGACGTATGCCAACAACGCGGTGGTGATGGACCAGCTACAAGCGATCGTGACAATGATAGGGATGGAGATAACGACTTGAATCTTGAAACACCTGAACTGAGTGAAGTGTTAAGTGCAATTGACGTGTGTAGGTGTTACTTCAGTGCGAAAAGTTGTAGTGAAAATGCTTTGAATTCATTACTAAGTTTGCAAACGTAGGTTTATACTCTTAATGCAAGAAAAGTGAAACAAGCCAACCTATCTGATTTCTCTAAGGCTGGACCAAGTTAAGAATAATATTTCCTGTCTTAATGTATTTATTATTTGCAAGGATTTACACATGTAGGTCTATTCCATTGGTTTTTCAGTAAATATGTGATGTATTACCAGCCCCGTGGTGTACGGGTAGCGTGCCTACCTCTTACCCGGAGGCCCCGGGTTCGATTCCACAAGTAGTATCTCCAAAAATATTATCACATAGGAGGTTTTGTCCCGGCAACGACGATATACAATACACTAAGAACATTAGATACACAATATTAAGTGCTTCTTAAAATGTTTTCCTTATAAAACATGATGAAAGTTTTAAAAAATTTGAAGTGGTGGTCGTTAAAACAGGTTTTGAGCTGGAGGCCTTTTTGTTGCGATATTCCCGTTGTCTCCTGATGCAGTTCAACTGATACCTGTGCACTGTTAAATTCAACTGTTAATTCAGTACAGTCAAGGTATACATTGGCCAAACATGCCGGTCCATAGGGACTCGCATCAAGGAACACCAAAGAAATACCCATCTCAACCAGCCAAACAAATCAGCAATAGCTGAGCACTCTCTATCGTTGGGTCACATAGTCATGTTCTTAAACACATTACCCACTACAGGTCCAGGATTATACAGAAAGCTGTGGAAATATGTAGAAATCCTAACAATTTCAGCAGGGACACTGGCTATCAATTAAGTAATACATGGTTGCCAGCCATTAAGGATTTACGTATGTAGTTCTCTTCCCTGTCCTATCACTACTCTTATTTCATTTCAGCATTTTGCAAATTCGTTCGTTCCTCATCACAAGATGTTTAATTCCAGGCTTGTGTCAGAATCATACTTTCATATGTGTGTACACCAGTTATACTCCTGCTCCCAAACCGATTCTGATGGAGCCATCAGCTTCTGCTTTGTATGCTAGTGCTGTACCGCATACAGTAAGCCATCTGGTGACGAATGAACGTACTTCTAATACTAACGTCTAAATTCAAACTTTCATTATTGGAGAAGTCTTCCTCTTCTGAAGACGCGGAGCAAAGTTCTCTGCGAAGCGTAAAAAGTTTCACCTTGTTTTCTTGACAAGGCATAAGCTCTAAAGCCCGTATCATGTCTACGGTATTTTCTAATTCCAACAGACTTAAAAATTATAATAGTTATTTTGTGGCTTGTGGCAAATATTTGCATTTACTTACTTCAAACGGCGCCGGCCCTGTGGTGTAGGGGTAGCGTGCCTCCCTCTCGCCCGGAGGCCCCGGGTTCAATTCCCGGCCAGGTCAGGGATTTTTCTCAAAACCTGAGAGCTGGTTCGAGGTCCACTCAGCCTACGTGATTAGAATTGAGGAGCTATCTGACGGCAAGATGGCGACCCCAGTCTGGAAAGCCCAGAATAACAGCCGAGAGGATGCGTCATGCAGACCACATGACCCCTCATAATCTGTAGGCCTTCGGGATGAGCAGCGGTCGCTGTGCAGGCCAAGGCCCTTTCAAGGGCGTTAAGTGCCATGGGGGGGGGGGGGGGGTACTTCAAACGGCATCATCTAACCTAGGTTTACCCTACACGTATTACGAAAACATATTTCCAGCTCCCTGTAGAGTAATGATAATATTTTCACTATAAATTTACATGAGAACAGCCTTTCTGAAATTTAACCAGATGTGAAAGTACATAACCTAACCCTTGAAACTAGCTATGCACACCACTGTATCTTGAGAAGTAGTATCACATTTTTATTTTATTTCATTTTATTTAATTTAATACTGTATGTCATTTGGGTATCATACATCTTGTACACTATCTCTTTAAATTTCATAGGGACTTCTCCGTTCCACATCAGGTTCCTTCCCTCCTCCATCCCCATAACACGTCCAAACCATCTCAATTTATACTTCTCCATCCTATTATTCGGTTTTTCTACCCCTATCACTTTTCTGACCTCAACATTTCTTACTCTGTCTCTCCTTGGCTTGCCTACCATACTCCTCAGGACCTTCATCTCACTGGCCTGAATTTTACTCGTGTTTCTTGCTGTCAAGGTCCAAGTCTCTGATGCATATGTTAATATAGGGCACTACATTCCTTTTAACTTTATTACGGCATTTAATACTGTATGTCATTTGGGTATCATACATCTTGAACATTATCTCTTTACATTTCATAGGAACTTCTCTGTTCCACATCAGATTCCTTACATTTTGATAGAACGTATTTCCCGCTTGTACACTTTTGATCTTCTTATCCAACCTTGCATCTTGCATTATTTCACTGCCCAAATATTTGAAGTATTCAACAACCTCAAGGCTTTGTTCCCTGATACTAATGATTCCTTTTACTTCTCTTGTCATCTCTATTGTTTTGCTCTTCTCTACACTGATTTTCATACCTTGTTTCTCAATATTATCACTTAAAGCCTCTAGTTGGATTTGTACTTCTGTATACTTGACTCCCCGGATCACTATATCATCGGCAAACAACATTTTCATATCCCGTCCATATCTCGCTTTCGTTTCCTTTAGAATGTAATCCACAATCATTATAAACATAAGTGGACACAACACACTTCCCTGTCTTAGTCTAGTTTGGTTTCTAAACCATTTGTTCTCTCTACTAGAGTCTGGACACAACTGAAACAATTCTTACACAATGCATTCACTAGTTCCCTTGATAGCCTTCCACATCCTTTTCTTTTTAGGGTTTCACATACCTTTTCTCTGTTAACACTATTGTATGCCTTCTCTAGATCAAGGAATATCATCACCAGATCTTTTCGATATTCCCACTGTTTTTCCATCAGTAATCTCACGGTAAACATAGGGCCTATCATTGACCTGCCTTATCAAAATCCATACTGCTCTTCTAAATTTCCCTCCACCCTTCCTCTCGCCCTCATATTATTCTCTCGAATATTTTTGCTACTTGTGACAACAACTCTACAGCTCAGCCAACAACTGTCAAAGATAGCCTAGGTGTCACTGAAGAGGCATACTAGGGAAGTGAGTGACAGTTTTCCGTTGCTTACATTAATGGGCCAGAAGCTGCTATTACATATCACTCTGCCAAGTCCACTGAAATGCATGCACCGACGATACTTTCACACCATTCATAACAGCGACTGGATGCATAAGGAATGGTATCACTAGCATCACTCGTACCTCGGTCACTTTCATACTGTCAAAACCAAGCATGAGACAGCTAAATGAAAGTAGTAAATTTATTCTAGCCCATACCAGAAGACATAGTGCACTGTAAACACTACATCCCACCAGCAAAGAGCACCGCAATAATATAAGAGGGCTACTTACTACTTTAGTTTCATAGTCTTCTGCCTTGTCTCTTGTCACTGATGTGTTTGCTGCAGCAGTGATCTGAAAATAGAAGAAAGAACACAAAATTAGGGAAATTATGCTATCCATCTGGAATCTGCAACATTCATAACATGTACAATTTCACAAGGTATGATGAAAAAGATGAAACATCTAATTTCACAAAAGAAAATAATAATAATAATAATAATAATAATAATAATAATAATAATAATAATAATAAAAATGGCGGTGAGTGAGAATAACTGTGTTTTTCCTCCGAGTTCTTTTAGGAGTTTGTGTCAAAACAAATAGTGTGCCCAAGAGAATATGGTGATGTCCATCTAGATAAAGCGATTCCAACTGAGGTGCTCCCACGGATGGAATATACCTCAGGTTTGAAACTGGTTGACTGCCATTCAAGAGTTTCATTTTCCTTCACTGGCAACTGCAAACCTCCCTTGAATTCTTGTAGCACTGGCTTTGATTTCAGTCTCGAGTAAATTATCTCCGTTTTCTACTCGGTCTACTTTAAGTTTGTTATTGACATTCTTACTGTTAGCTGGTGATGTGGAGATAAAACCGGGACCCACGATGGATAGTGCATTCTCAGTTTACCATCAGAATATCTGCTCTCTTAATCCTTTGGATGCTGACCCATAATAGGTCATCGTATGCATAGAAAACCAAGCATGTTTCAATGGATTTTGCATCACTGTTTAAAAAAATTAATACAACCTGTGACAAAGTTCAGTGAATAGTCCTGTACTATCAACACAGATGAACAACGCACAACAGTGACCTCACTGTCCTTCGAAATAGTCCCCTCCCATAACTATGCAAACTATGCGCTGCTGAGATCGGTGATACATGGCCTGGAAACTTTGCAAGAAGGCTTCCTTTGGAATGGTGTTCAAAAGCCTCATGTTGCATTGGATATCAGAAATATCGTCAAATCTCTTTCCTTTCAAAGCGAGTTTGAGTCGTGGGAGTAGGAAGAGGTCTGGAGGATTGAGATCTGGCGTGTATGGGGGATGTTCAAGTTGCACCACCCCCTTTTTTTGCCATGAACTGTTTGACGATATTGGCTGTGTGTGGGAGAGTGTTGTTGTCATAGACAAAAAACCATGAACCTTGTTGTGCACACTGGGGTCGTACCCTGCGTAGACGTTTCATGAAACGGGTCAAAATTTCAATGTACCATGCATCATTCAATGTTGTTCCCTCAGGTAGAAATTCCTTGTGGGTAATGCCTTGACTATTGAAAAAGGTGATGAGCATCATTTTCACGCGTGACTTTTCAGCTCTGACCTTTTTCCGACAAGGGGATCCCGGAGAATGCCATTCCATGCTTTGCCATTTCGTTACAGGGTCGTACCTGAGACACCAGGTTTCATCCTCAGTGACAATACAGTTCAAGGAATTTGGTGTCACACCTGCCATTTCAGCAAAATCCTGTGAAGCCTGATAAACGTGCCTTCTTCTGATTGTCAGTCAAGTGATGTGGCACAAGATGAAAACACATTTTCCTCTTCCCTAACTTCTGGGTAACGATTTGTCACACGGATTCATGGTTAATCTGCAGTTCATCCGCTATCATGCACACAGTTAATCGCCGATCGTTCGTGATTAATGTCCTCACTTTCTCAATGTTTTCGTCACTGACTGTGGTCGCCGGTCTTCCGCTACAGAGGTTGTCAGAAACACTTTCCCAGCCTCCTCAAAAACGAGCAAACCACTCGTACACATACTTCCAGGACAGCGCTTCATCTTCATAAGCACGTACCAGTATCGCAAGCATTCCTTTCGGTGTCTTGCCAAACTTAAAACAAAACTGTACATTGATCTTTTGGTCGCTCATGTTCCTGTTCGCAGTTCAGAACCAACGCACTAAACACGCACTGTGTCAAACAGGTCTTACATAGCACACACACAATGCTCAACTGAACAACGTTGGGGACAGGTGGTCAAAAACCTGCTGCTACGCTGGTGCAGTGTTGCTGGATCAACTGTTCTGACTTCATTCACCGAACTTTGTCATAGGTTGAAAAGGTCTCAGTTTAAAATATATGGAGGTAAAATTTGGTATGTGAGCTTGATATACTAGAAGGAATATAAAAATGTGACTTGCATTTCAATAGGAAAAAATCATGGAACACTGTACACAAAATTATAATAATTTTGTTATTATAAAAAGAAAAAACATTTGAAATGAAGTAGCACATTTACACTAAATCCAAGTGAAGATATTTAATCTCAATTCTTATCTGGGATCATATTTATGAATTTATTTCCAAAAACATGGAACATGTGGTGAGAAAGACACCAACAGTGTAACCTGTCAACGATTCGATATTTTATGTATTTAGGAGAGTAATAGTCATCATATGAGAGAGCAGTGCCTAGTAGCAGTATTTGTTACCATAGAACAATTCAGAAGATAAAAACATACAAAATCAACATCCATAATGAAATGAAAAATGTAAACAGCCTAATTTATTACAAAATCCTCCACCAGAACTTTATGATAAATTTCATGTGATCATATTGCACTTATGTTTTGGACGACAATCTGGATGAAGGCCTTTGCTACATTTGCAACACGCTGTTCTTGATCTACGCCTTTTTGATTTAGTACTACACACGCAACAGTTAGACTCCCTTTTTTCAGGAAGTTTTTGCACTTTAGTAGAAGTACCGGTACTTCCATTTACATCACTCAAGCTGCCAGATGAAACCACACCAGACTGCTTACGTACAAGCCACTCGCTTCCTAAAGTCTCAATGATTGACACCGTATAAGCCAGTTTTGACATGGAGTGTCGAACTCCTCCAAAATTCTCCTCATATAGGATGCAACTATTTAACACCCTCCTTGCAATAATGTTGAAAGTTACCTTCTTCCAATATTTTACAGTTTTCGATTCCCGGCAGGGTCGGGAATGTTAACTATAATTGGTTAATTTTGCTGGCACGGGGGCTGGGTGTATGCGTCGTCTTCATCATCATTTCATCCTCATCACGACGCGCAGGTCACCTACGGGCATGAAATCAAAAGACCTGCAACTGGCAAGCCGAACTTGTTCTCGGACACTCCTGGCACTAAAAGAAATACGACATTTCATTTCATTACTAGTACCAATCCCCCCCCCCACCTTTATTTATTATAATTACACAACACTTCTGGTACTGTAATTTCTTTTTGCTGACTATGGCATTAAGTTTTATCAGCAGTCCTACCTTCACTAGTCAGTATAAGGACAGGATTCCTCTAACTCTTCTTTCCCCTACAGCACATAGCTAACACATGCCCTGACCTGAAGCATTTTCTATCCCCAACACCAAACTTTTGTTTCAAATACTGAGGCAATCCTTTTCTGTTTCATCGTACAGTTCCTGTTATGAATGTCCCCATTTAATAAAATTCTTCACTAATGGCACTGACATAAAGAAATTGTCAACACATGGTATGCTTTCTGTAAATAATTTCCTATAGTGAGCAGGTTCAATACCACAAAGTACCTTAAAAAATGCTTTGCAATACTGTCTTTACCTTTTTGACATTTTGCACCTCTGTACCCATAAAATCCTAAGCAGTAATTCACTACTGATTCACATATCATCCAAAGTTTTATGCCCCACCAATGGTGGTGTTTATTTGGCAGGTATTGCATTAGTTGTGTGATTCTTTGCCCCCACCAAACTTTCATCGACAGACAGTTGCTGATGTGGAGTGAAATGGTACCTTGAAACTCAATTGGCATGGTCAACAACAGGCTGGAATTTTCCACAGGGATCATAATTTGCTTCATTAGGGGCAGCAAGGCCTCTATTGTCTGCAAAATGAAAGAAATTCAACAGAAGCTGAAATTGTTTCTGGCAAACATGTGCCTAAACCAAGGTCAACTTTGGGAGAATGAAGCTGACCAGTAACTAGCTACTGTAGGTTTCTTGTTCAGTCCGATGTTCAATATGCAATCCAAGAAAGCTACCATTTCTTAAACTGTAGTGTTGTGCCAGCTGGATGCCCTTGATGCAGGTGAAAGTTTATTCTGATATTTCTTTATAGTTTGTAAAGCATATCTATTAGTCTCTGTTACTAATAGTGTCAGGAATGAAAGTATAAAGAACAGATTGAAATATTATATGGGTGGAGCATCAGGTTGAGGTATATGATTTGGGCCTGGGATTTCATAAAAATGGTGGGGATGGACCACATTATTTACTGGGAATATGCACTAATTCACTCACTATCACTGTCATTTTCTTTAACACTGTCATTTTCATTAGCACTGTCACTGTCACTATTTAATATTGCAGGAGCTGTTGTAACCCATCAGCCAATGGCACGGCTCCATCATTGTATGGTGCACTATCTGAAGACCCAAAACATAATCGTAACTTTCACTAAAATTAGAGCCGCTTACATCTTCAAAGCGATCCAAAAGTTCAATTTCTTCTCCCAAAACAGGCCTATGTGACGACATGCCTTGTTGTGACAAATGTACTATTTACAACTTTACTACAAGCTAAATAAATTGCTATGCACCTATAACTACAGTAGAAATAATAATAAACTTAATATATTACGATGAATAACACATGCATCAGTTAGAACGTAAAATTATTGAAAAAAATCACAACACACAGACATAAACAAGGAGGATGCCATATTGGATCAAAGACGTCAAGTGGTCACAGACCATACATTCACAATGGACGAGTAAAGTAGTAAAGTAGCAAAAATGAAGCTATTTCAGTGCCATCTAATGACATAAGAAAGAGTTACAAACATTCTACTTGATTTGTGGCGCAATCTAGCACCTTACAGCATAACTACACCACTTATAAGTGGGTGCCGATCGAACCGACATCCTGGGATTTTTTCTGCAGAACGTAAGTGCTGATGCATAGGCATCTTGGCACTGTAAGAGTTAAAAATAAAATTACTGACTGTGAGCTCTACCTGGAAGAACTATCATCGATAATGTCGCCTTCTCTGAAAGTTGGTTAAATGACTGCTTCAGAAAAGGAAATCCCCCTTTCCAAAGAGTTTACCATTTTCAGAACGGACCATGAACCTCGGGGCGGGGAGGTTCTCCTGACCGCTCAATCCAAATGGCACGCTACTGTACCAGGAAGGCCTAGGTCCTGGTCCATAATAATTGAAAGAAATGTTATTTCCAGCATTAAAAATCCGACCGACGTACGAACATCCATGTAAAGAATGTTCCAGTATGTGCCAGACCCTACGAGTACGCTAGGCGGAGTCAAGTGACGTCACCTGTCGCTCGAAGCTCACCTCCCCTAGAGATATTTCTCGAAAGAATTTTTCTTTTAACAGCTTTTTAACACCTTAACCAATTTCAACGGGACAAACGCTGAATTATAGCAAACATCATAAAAGTTAATCCCTGTAAATTTCAAATTAATTCATCAAACGGTTGTTGAGTTATAACAATTTAAAGTCTCAACGAAATTACGTAATTACGGTCACATGGCCGAGAGAGAGCTGCCACCCCTCCCTGCGCTGGTATCTATATATGTCAAGGCCAGATAACCCGCAAACGAGTGCAGTACAGTACAGTACCATACAAGGACAAGCAGACAACTGTGTGAGTGAGATAGTGAAGAGACCGGCCCGCGTACAGTATGTTCGCGCAGTCACGGTAGAAGTACTTTCGTCGTATCTCCAGAACGCGAAATTCTATCGCCGATAAAGGACGTCGCACTGCAGTTAGTATGTCGCGTCGCGATTACAATATAATCCTAAAAAGACATTTAAGACTGTAACACGAGTGAACTTATTGGAGTACAAATATTAACTATTTCATTACGTGTGGACTTAGGCAACGTCAAGTAACATTAAACTTCTACAGAGCCTAATACTTAAGAATCACCAGAACTTATTTTTTTTTCTCGAGTATTGCATTATATTTCTTTATTCACGTCACATCAATATTTTGAATGAAAAAGTAAGAACTATTCTGAGTTAATATAACAGGATTAGCAGAAAATCTAACTTAATGACTGTGTTCACAGACTGTGCTTATCGACTTGCTTTCTTTTTTTTCTTCAAGTGTGAACTGTGTGATTAAGAACGTTTCAATAACGACTGTAAATAGTATTTAGTACAGAAAGGACTGTGATTCTTCATACGCCATAAATAGTGTTCAACAGTGTAAGTGATAACCAGTCGCACTAAATGAATTTTCGTGTGCGAAACTCAACAGTTCCTGCTGTCATCACCTCATCGGGAACGTCAACATCGCCGATCCTGATTCTACATGGAACATTCCAGATGTCCATCTTTCGACATTTGGTAACAACAGTTCTTGTCATAAGTGAGTAACAAACTGACTAAACTTTTTCATTTATTTTGAACAGTGAAACTTCAGTGTCGCGTGTGAACAATTTCCATAATTTCTCAAAAGTGATAAATTTAATTTCAATTTCATTTCTCGTAGAAAGACTGTAGGATTTCAAGTGTGCTGTATAACGAGATTGACGAACTGAGAACTGAAAACTTTTAATTTCTCATATCCATTTACCATTATAAAAGTGTGCTTAGGTTTAAAAAGACTTTAGGTGGAAATTCACACATATGAAAGACTTTGAAACCAATGATATTTATGCCATTTTTTTTCTTCAAGAAGATTATTTTCAACATTTAATTTCAATATAAATTTTGAGTCAACAAGCATACCGCAGGATGAGAAATTAATAAATTGTTTTGAAAAAAAAAATTATTTACCATCTATTATTCGCTCTGCGAGACTATCCTTCTCTGTATCGGCTCCAAAACCCAGTTCCACTCCCTGAGGTCCTACTCATGCCCTTTGCCCACAACTTTTCCTGGTACACTACCATACGTACTAATTTCAGTAGTGACTGTGAAGCCGTTTGGGTAGAAGTGAAATTTCTACATTCCGAATATCTAGTTGCTTGTTTTCACAGACCACCTCGATCAACCCTCAATTATGCTGAAAATTTTCTATCTTGTGTAATGAAAGCCATTAATCTGAATCCTAATGTAATTATACTGGATGACTTTAACCTCTCTATATCTTGGAATTCCCCTGCGCAAGTTGCCCCTTCTAATAGCCTCGACAAGTGGTAACTCAACCATTATATTACAGGAATAGGCCTCGCAACAGTACCCTTGAGAACAACTGTAGGGATAGTCTTCTCGACTACCTTTTCTGCTCTGCTGAGCCTTCAGCTAACTCTGTGGGACGAAATATTTTAAAATCGAATTACAACTCTGTAGAGGCCACATTCTCTATTACCCCTCCCCACCCCCAAAAATGTCATCAACCCTATACCAGGAAATGTGTACCCATGTGGCGAAAAGTCGACAGGCAATCAGATCCTCTCTCTTCTACCCCAGCACTTACTGCAAGTGGGTGAGGTCCAAGAAGCAGTGGACCTGTTCTATGACTGAACTCTTGTTGTGATCCTTTACCTTGTTCCCAATTAAATTAATAAATTGTCATTGTTTGTCCGTATTGAACCAAGATTACAACATTTATTACAACTATTATTATAACGTGACGTCACAAAGAAGTGTGTTAAATTAAGCTAATGTTTCTTGAAGACTATTTTATTTTTAAGTTGTTGTTCTTTTAAATCCATGATAGTTTATTAGTGAGCAAACCGGTTCACATATGTTTTCATCAATTAAAGGTTTAAGACTCGCAAGTCTCGGACTTGTAGAAAATATGGACTTTGAAACAGTATAATTGTAATACAGTTTTAGGTTGTTAATATGGTTTTAAATTGTGTTCAATTTGACGTAGATAAACTTATGTGATTGCCAATTTTTCCAAGAACCTATATCAGCTGATGATGACGCAAAAAGGGCGTCGAAACTAGTTCTGATTGAAATATATGTTGTAATTTCATCTAAACAACAGTTTTTATGTATTGAATAAGGTGGATCCAAATTATAATAAAAGTTGTAACCTTGCTCCCACTCGTAAAACATCTGCCAGATGCCCTCCAGGGAAGAAAAATGACACCAAAATTGCAGAAATTAATAAAACGAAAGCCTGGAAAGATTTGAAAAGGTCGCCTTCTAAAGCCAGCTATAGAACTTTTTCTGACCTTCACAAATACCATAAACAGCTTCTAAAACGGGATTACCAGGACTACATAAACTCTGCTTGCCTAGAAGTGAGAAATAATAGCAAGAGATTCTGGTCTCTGATAAACAGGAAAAATACAAAACGTGTGCCAGACAGAGTGACTTGGGGTGATAATTTAGCCAGTGATAGTAATAGACCAGAAATTTTCAGCGATTGCTTTGCGTATAATTTTCTTGTACCTGCTCAATTCCCAGATTTTCCGTGTATTGTACCATTTCACTGCCCCGATTACTTAAAACGGAATGTTAAAGTCGTCATTTGCCGATGTTTTCCGACATTAGCTGCGGATTTTCTTGAACGCCAATGTGGAATAAATGGAAGAGAGTTAGGATACCCAATAACCATGTAAGTGGTGCAGTATTGATTCTATTCCTTCTCACAGTCTCGGATCTATCCACCACTGAGTTACAAGTCTAATCTTTACTTTCCTCCCTGCCAAAAAATAAACCTACTGGTCCAGATGGCCTCGGTCCTGTCTTCCTTCAGAATACCACTACAACTCCTGCTCATCCTATTGCTGTTATATTTAACCGTTACTTCTTAGCTGGCTACTTTCCTGACGACTGGAAAATTGCTAACATCATCCCGGTTTTTAAAGTGAAAAGAGGTCCGATGTCAGCAACTATCGCCCAATCTCTACAGTACCCACGCTGTCACTCATCTGTGAAAAGATTACACAAGCGTATGAAATTGAAGTGTTTGAAAAATTTTAGTTAATTCCTATGTTATTTGGGGCCGATTGTATAAACCGTTTGATCTTAGATCAGAGACAAAATTTATCTCGGTTCACGCAAAATTTGTACGTTTGTATTGTATAAACTTCAATCTGAGATCAATTCACACTGAACTAAGATCAACTTTGACTAGAGAAATTTCTCCGATCAAACTCTTTGATCTTAGTTCAAGAAGTTATTCTCTACTTGAAATACAAGAACAGCTGATTGTTAATAAAATATTACCTGTGTTTTTATGATAAATGGTTAAAAAATACACTGAAGTCTAACCTCATACATGGCTAGCTATAGTTGTCCATATATAGGCAATATTAAGCTTCTTTTACTGCAGTGTAATATAACAATTCTATAACATAACCTCGATAAATTGCTTACATTTATCTTATCTCATTCGTATTTTACAGATGTCTGATTACTCTGATTTCTCGGATATATCTTCCGATGATAAAAATGATGAATTTCGATGGGCTCCCTGCGTGTTCTGTGAAAGAGGAAATATGAAATAATTGAGTGATAAGAAGTTTAAACCCAGGGATCGCTTGGGAAAAGGTACCGTGGAACAGCTAGAACTCAGGTTGCATGATATTCTAGTTAAACCTACCAACTCCAATGCACATGTTAGTAATAACTTTGAGATTCTTTGCCATGGAAGTTTTCAGTTAGTCGTCGGTGATTTACTGCATGTAGACGCAGCGACAGTCTGCAGAGCCATTCATCGTGTAGACTATCTAATCTTATTGCTGCAATGAAACACGAGTTTATCAAAATGCCTTCCGAACAAATTGATGTGAGGAAAATCATGCATGATTTTTTCGATGTGCAACACTTCCCTGGTGTTCTAGATGCTATATATTGTAGCCACATACCGATAATATCTCCTGGGAGTGATAACGCAGAAGTTTATAGGAATAGTCATGGGTGGTTTTCGTTAAATGTTCAAGTTATTTGTGATGCTCGGCTCAGGTTCCTAAATATCGTAGCAAGATTGCTAGGATCTGCTCACGATAGCAATATCTTCATTAATTTACGAGTGCATGCTCAATTCGAAACAGGAGACATAAGCCTACTCCTGGGAGACAATGGCTATCAGTGTTGCTACCTGCTGACTCCAGTACCGGTACTTCATGCCGAAACAGCTGCAGAGCGAGCTTATAATTGAGCCCATAAAGCAACCAGGTCAGCAATAGAAAGAACATTTGGGGTTGTGTAAAGACGGTTCCCATGTCTCAGTATGGGGCTAAGAGTGAAGTTACCTTGCGTTTTTTTAGAATTGGCTTTACGTCGCACCGACACGGATAGATCTTATGCCGATGATGGGATAGGAAAGGCCTAGGAGTGGGAATGAAGCAGCCGTGGCCTTAAGGTACAGCACCAGCATTTGCCTGGTGTGAAAATGGGAGACCACGGAAAACCATCTTCTGGGCTGCCAACAGTGGGGCTAGAACCCACTATCTCCCGGATTCAAGCTCACAGCTACGCGCCCATAACCGCACGATCAACTCGCCCGGTACGATTTCAACTACAGCATCCTTGTCGCTCCTTGGAAAAATTAAAACGGTCCTTTTTCCCTGCTTCATTTTCTTTCTTTCTTTCTTTCTTTCTTATTTTCTTTTGCTCGGCACACAGAATAAGAAGGAAAAGATATTCACACTGCTCAACATGACTTGCGATACTCAGCTGTTTCTGCGCTGTTGCCAAGTGCTCACATATGAACTGGGATCAAAATTGAACTTCGATTAGTAGATCTTAGATCAGTGTTATACAACACGACATTGGTCTGATCTTAGATCATTTTCTGAACTTAGATTAAAACTGATCTCCAGTCAATGATGTTTATACAATCGGCCCTTGGTGTGCTTATTTCGAAAATGACCTCCATTTTTTTCCCCATCACATCAGGTTTTTTGTAAAAACGATACTGATATGTTTGCAAAACTTGAGAGCAAAATAGTTCCCTTGATTTAAACTTTTTTACATCAAATTATGGTGCAGTTTCTAGAAGAAAATCACCTATATACTACTTTAATTTGTTTTTATTTAGGTAACTTACATAAAATAAACAAGTGACCAAGAGGAACAAATATTATGTACGTTTACATGAAAGTTCGAAACAAATTTTAAACCGAGCAAAAATAAAACAAAAAAATGTTTCTATATAAGTACGTATTCTTTTTCCTTTGAAACATCTTTCTGACGATCTATTAGGCCTATGTTCAATCTCAGGCCTACCTTGTGTTATTATCCGACAGTAGTCTGCAAGCATCTTCTTGTTAGATCCTCCTTGACATTTGCGCTCCACATCTTTGATGTCTTGTTGGAACCTTTCACCCTGTTCTTTGCGAATTGCTCATACATTTTTGGGAAAAAATTCCACATGTGAGTGAAGGAAATGTATTTTGATGCTCATGGAACAACCCAACGCTTTAAATTTGTTCAGCATATTCATTACAATTGCTTTATAGTCAGGATCCTTGCACAGTGCACTCCCGATAATTCGCGGTGCACTTCCACGAATTATCGAAAACCGTGAATTATCCGCAGTCATTTTTAAGCTTGGTAAAGACAAAACCATTGGTTAAAATAATGAAATGTATTTTATGAACAAGCAGAAAATAATTACAACACTTCACATTGTATAGTAAGACACACTAGAGAAAAATTACAAAATGTCATGTGGATTATGTCAACATTCGTATCTAACGAAAAAAATCTGTCATCACTTTTTGCTTCTTAGACGATTGTTCATTTTTTCTAATTCTGGATCGTACATTTCTCAAGAAAACAATATCTGAAAATGAAAATTCACCTCTATTTTCTATGTAAGAGATAAGTGTCTATAGAGACACTAGCTTGGCTGTGGGAAACTGAGTTTCCGCTGCATTACTCCCGCACTCGATATCATCCGAATCTCCGCCTTCCTCACCAACCGTCAAATTCCGTACAATATCCTCCTCACATTCATGTCTGAAACCATAATTGTCTTTATCGACGTCTAACCACTCAATAATGTCACTTTCTTCTGCATCTGGGCATTTATCCAGGTTTTTCAGTTGATATCATCGTAGCAAGACTACATTGCCTGTTCGAAATACCATCGTCCCTAAAACCGGTAAATGCTTGCTCTTCATCTAGAACAGATTTCCATTATCATGCGAGCATAGTAACGGTAATTTCGGCCCATGACTTATTGACTGCATGAAGAGCATCCAACAAACTGAAGTTCTTCCAAATGTTGGAATATCGATGCCTTCCTCAACCAACTGCTGTTAACAGAGATGATCTGTAGTTCTTCTTTACAGCAGCAATAACGCCCTGGACCATAGGTTACATTAGGGGGAAGGTATTTCACATAAATATCACCTTTAAGTTCACTTTCATGTGGATGAGAAACACTGCTTTGACTGGCAGTGACTGCTTAAGTAGGTAGGCCGTCACTTGTTTCATAAAATGATTGTGAAACCAGTCCTTAAACATCTGTGTGTCCACCCACGCTGCCTTTTGATGGTAGTACTGCAAAGGTACATTTTCTCGTTTAAAACAACAGGGTTCTCTGGATTTCCCTATCGCTAATAATTTTAATTTGTGATCACCACTTGCGTTAGCATACGCCATAATGGTTATTCTTTCCTTGGATGTTTTGCAGCCTGGGGCTTTCTGTTCTTGTTGCATCACTGATGTTTGGGTTGGTAAACATTTCCAATACAACCCTGTTTTGCCTGCATTGTAAAGTTGTCTAAGGTCAAGCTGTTCTTTTTCAATGAATGACAAATTCCTGTACGAACTTTTCAGTAGCACCCGTGTCTGCGCTGAGATGCTCTCCGTGAATAGCAATTTCTTGTATTCTGTAAGTTTCTTAAACCGCGTAAGCCAGCCAGAAGATGCTTTAAAATTGCCTTCTAAGCCAAGAGCATCGTGAAAATGTTTTGCTTGCTCAGCACACATTGGGCCGAACACAGGAATACCTTCCGCTCGTTTTTTATTAAACCACCGTATCATGGCTTCGTCTAGATTTGCATAGTCCGATGTTCTTATTGATTTCCAGGACGAACGATCACAATTAGCAAAAAATTTTATGAGGGTTTCCTTTTGCTTCTTCATGCCTCTCATTGTTTCACCCACACCAAACTTGCAGGCTAACTTTGATGACACCTCACCTTTCTCCAGTCTTTCTATAATTTTCAGTTTTTCACTGACGGATAACCTTTTATAATTCATTTTTCGACCACTCATATTGAAAACTCTTACTACTGACTTATTCGAAACTTCGAAAAGACTTCCACACTTCGTTCCCACTTCTCAAGTACAGTAGCCTACAATACACTTGCTGCCGGCACACCGGCTTACAGTTCAGCGACCTTGGGCTGTGGGGAAAGGGAGGGTAAATTCCAAGCGCATTCCTCTTTCATTGTCTCTGCTTCCAAGATTACGGTAATCTGTGCTGTGCCACGCGCAGCAACGTGCTCAAATGTTTCCAAGTTTTCAGCATTCTGGCAGCAGTGTGCATATAGGCCAACTGCTACATTGTAGAGATGGGAATAACAGACATTTTTTAATCCCAGTTATAACTGTGATTGCTACATTTCAGTATCTGTTATTTTTACCTGTGATTTAATAACAGTTTCTAACAGCACAGTGGGTAAAATTGAGTGCCTTATTTCTTTTACTTTTCAAGGTGATATATACAGAGTATCAGTAGTGGCATAAACAAAAACATATTTTCAAATGTAATTTTTAAGCTATACTGAATAGGCTGATAAAAATAATGGCCATGATTTATATTACTTATACGTATTACACAACATATAATGCCTGTTGTACAACAACTTCTTTCAGTTCAATACTTCACACGAAAAACTTTCAAAGTTTGTTAAAGACTGTTCAACATTGCTGAAAGTTTGACAAGATTTGGCAAGGTTTGATAGCATTTTGCTTTACAACGGAGAAAAGGCAAGCGTAGTCCTAGTTGTTCGATTAGCAGTGGGATATATTCTTAAAAAGAAGAGAAACGCTCAATAAAGCATAATTCACATGAGGAAAATAGTAATGCGGTTACCTTCAACATAATTTTGGCAATGTATTTACTCGATAATCTGAAATATTTGGCCTCCACAGTATGCACTAGCCATGCGTCTTGATAGGTGTGCTAGGTACCAACTGATGAGCCCAACCTAGCACACAGGGGCAAAACGCTGGCAACGAGGAATGAGTTAGCTGGAAAATTTACTCATTGGGGACAAATTTACTCAATGGGGACAAATATTTTAGATTCCCTATGGGAATCAACATCTACATCATCTGATGGCAAAGCAGGCATCAATTTTTGGTAATGAGACAAAATCTCAAGAGCATTGGCACTGCCGGTGGCTCCAAGTAGCCTATGCAGTGGCCTCCATGGTATGCACTAGCCATGCGTCTTGGTAGGTGTGCTAGGTACCAACTGATAAGCCCAACCTAGCACACGGGGGTGAAACGCTGGCAACCAGGAATGAGTTAGCTGGAAAATTTATAATATCCAATAACGGACCATTTATATTGTGTTGTTAATGTTTTTACTGCCATGACATCATTTTCAGAGGTTATGTTATATTGCATTTACCTACATGAATTGAATTAAAATGATAGCAATGCAATGGAAATTCATGTCTTACTACACGAGAACATTTTAGGTTTTTTTTTGCTATTTGTTTTACGTCGCACCGACACAGCTGGTCTTTTGGCGACGATGGGATAGGAAAGACCTAGGAATTGGAAGGGAGCGGCCGTGGCCTTAATTAAGGTACAGCCCCAGCATTTGCCTCGTGTGAAAATGGGAAACCACGGAAAACCATCTTCAGGGCTGCCGACAGTGGGGCTCGAACCCACTATCTCCCGATTACTGGATACTGGCCGCACTTAAGCGACTGCAGCTATCGAGCTCGGTATCATTTTAGGAATCTAATAATAATATACGAGAATAACGTCATAAATCAAACATTGCTGATAGTGTTTACTTATAGGTAATAAAAACATAAAAGCCGTCCACTTCCTTGTGATATTTCTGAGTGAAGTTATAGTCAATGATATTACAGAACGTCCATATATTACTCGTTTTCCTTCTTTTCGTTGAAAGCTCGATTTTAATGTCACAATATTACCCACAACACTAACAATAACCCCGGCAAATTAAAAAGTAACTGTTCGTCAGCTGTCAAAACAAAGGAACAAAAGTGTAGGTATATTTTTGTGAATGCTCTCTGTATCGGATTTTGGTGGCGATTCAATTAGGTGACCACGGCCGACTTGATGCATCGGTCCAGCTAGCTCCTTACGGAGGGCAGCGAGGGATCAAGTCAGCCGTGAGGTGACAGCGACCATCTGAGTAGCAGGTATAAGGATTCCTCTCCTATTGGCTGCACAGTCACAATCACAGCTAAGCCAGATCAACTGCAATTGGTCGGCCGGTAGCAGTCCCAGGCTCACAGCTGCGTGGCACTTTATCAAGAGCGCTAGTGCAGCGTCACACAATAATAATTTTGAATGTTGCCACTCGAGTTCGTTGCTACGAGAATGTCTATAAATACTCCAAACCAGTTAATTTCAGTTGCCTAATTCGTCACATTTTTAATACAAGTATGTTTTAAATCAGTTTAATGCATGTTCTACAGGGACTACAGTCATTCGTTGAACAGGGCGGAAAAATTGTAAATCACTGATATTTTCTCCATCAATAATATATTGTGATTGCAACTCTTTGGTATCTGTGTGTAAATAACAGTTCGTGATTGTGAAGCACATCTCTACTACACTGTAGAGAAGCAAAGTCTAGTCTCCTCAAATACCAATGATATCGTCTCAACACATCGCATTAAAATCCTTTTAAACTAGGCAGAGATAATTTTACTCAGCATGATGATTAGTGGGTATAAGAATTAATACTTTTAAAAACTCTCCGAGACCCGCGAATTATCGAGAGTACACTGTATTGTGTATCTACTAAGGTGGACATTTTAGTTGTATATTTTCTTGTACAATATTCTTGGTATCAATAAGTCCCTACGAATCCCTGGCTTCATAGTCTATAACCTATACCCCATAAGTGTTGGGAGCTTTTTTTTTTTTTGCTAGGAGCTTTATGTCGCACCGACACAGATAGGTCTTATGGCGACGACGGGATAGGAAAGGCCTAGGAGTTGGAAGGAAGCGGCCGTGGCCTTAAGGTACAGCCCCAGCATTTGCCTGGTGTGAAAATGGGAAACCACGGAAAACCATCTTCAGGGCTGCCGATAGTGAGATGCAAGCTCACAGCCGCGCGCCTCTACGCGGTGTTGGGAGCTCTAACAATGCTGAACTCCCAAACAACATACATAATCATACCCCATTAGTCCGGATTATAGATTTTGCTTAATCCGAATACATTTAATAATAATAATACATAAATGCAATTACAGAACAAAGCTAGGTTAAGAGTGCAGAAAGCTCTAAAATGGATGAATATGACCAGGATGAAGCAGGTGATATTAACCATAAACCAAAACTTAGTGAAATTAAAGACCATCCAAACATTGTCATTAAATACGTTGAAGATAACTATGAAAACATACACTGAAGAAAATGGAAATTGCAACACCCAGAAGGAGTGGTGTTACACTGCTGCAATTGAACATGCAGGATGAGTGTTCGATTGTGATTCGATGATTACACTTTCAGGTCCCTCTGACCGCAAGTTTGGACAACAATCAATACAGGATGTGCCCACCACGAGCTGCAATACATTGATGAATTCGTCGAGGCATGAAGTTAATAAGGCCCTGGATCGCTTCCTGAGGAATTGTGGCCCATGCTTGCTGCACTGCACGGGTCAGTTGTTCCAGAGTTGTAGGTGGCTGAGGACGGTTGGCCAGTTGTCGACCCATCATGTCCCACACATGCTCAATAGGACTGAGATCCGGGGATCTGACGGGCCTTTCTAAGGTTGTGATGTCGTGGAGAGCTTCTCTGGAGATGCGTGCAGTGTGAACCCGGGCATTGTCCTGCTGAATAGCAATGTTCACCATCATAGGAACAACCACTGGATTGAGTACCCTATCAACATACTGTTGAGCAGTCATAGTGCCCTCAACAAGCACTAATTGTGATTTCACATTAAAGCCAATAGCTCCCCAAACCATAATGCTTGGTTTTGGCCCTGTGTGCCTCTCGACAATAAGATCTGGGTAGCCCCTCTCCCCGGTACATCGGCGCACACGATTCCGGCAATCACTGTGGGCAAGACAGAAGCACGATTCATCACTAAAGACGACCCTATGCCATTCGTCGACCCACGTCGATCTTTCTCGACATCAGGCCAGCCTTACACGTTGCTGTTGTGGGGTCAATGGAATACCTTCTGCAGGGACACGGGCTCGTAAGCCAGCTGCACGCAGGCGATTACCAACTGTTGTTGTGTAATGTGGGGTGCCACAGCTGCTCGAATTTGCGCTGCTGTTGCATGGGGTTACATTCAGGCCATCTGAATGATGCAGCGATCCTCTCTCACAGTTGTCTGTCGCACTGGGCCTGTGCCAGGTCTACGAGTGTGGGTACCTTCATTTGACCACTGCAGCCATACACGTTGTACCGTAGATGCCTGTTGGCCAACACGAGCAGCGACAGTCCTTAGCGGTAATCCAGCAAGTCAACTACGCTACACCAGAGTCCGTATACTGGAGCTGATTCCTCCGCGACCAATCACGTGGGGAGACCTGTAGCAACACTCCAATGGGTCTGAAACTTTGATCATTTACATGCCTACATGGCATTGTTCCATATCTTGAAAATCAACACAAACGACCAATGCCTTCATGGTGTTGCAATTTCCACTTTAAGTGTATCTGCATATTACAAACATTTGAGGCATCTGCATGAGATAATTATTTTAAAAATTAGTGCCAAAGGAAGATACCAAAAGATAAGCAGTTTCTGCAAACCAGTAAGTGTGTCAAGTGTGGTCAATGAACATGTGCCTTGACTGCCATGTTCTAATTCTGTACTGCACTAGTTATTCTGTACTTTGTAGGGCCAAATACTGTAATGCATTATATCTTGTATTCTAAATAACCTCTGTATTTCTTAAATTTAAAATGCAGTACTGTACAAGTTCTTGTTACTGAACTGAGTGTTTAAAAATGTACCTTGGCTCATTTCATAAGTAATTTTGTTTACTCTGGACTTTCATTAATTTGGACAAACTAGAGCCTCAATTAGTCCAGATTAATGAGGTTCTCCAGTATATCGATTACTAGAATGTAACAATTACAATTTTATTTCAACAAGTGATTTATGAGTAAAAATACATTTAGTAAAATGTAGTGATTACAAGAAAAAAAATTCTAGAAATGTATTCTTTACAAGTATTGTGATTTCTTTTAATCAATTACTTCCCAACAGTGATAAGTTATAAATCATGATAGAATGTAATGTTGACTGGAAAATGTTTCTTTATATGAAATGTAACCATTTTTTTCAGATTGATGCACTAATTTAAAAAACATTTAAGAAACTTGCCTTTTCTTCGGGTGGAACATATGATGGTTCTGCCTCCATAGACGAATCCAGGTGGGATGACAACTGAAAATAAACCCCATTCATTCAATTTCACATCTTAAACATTCAGTTACACAGATAATAATGGCAAAAAATCAGGATAAGATTATTATCCATTCTGTCTTAATTTGCATATATTGTATGATTTTCAAGAGTTACTTATTCTTACACTATTATCTTGCATGCTAAGGACCAAGGTAATACAACAGAAATGCTTTTCTAGCCAACAACACAATAAAATACAATGTAACTATTTCAAAATGGAACTAATTTTCAATCAGTTCCATCACAATTTATGAAATAATGTTTTACTTAAATATTAACAAACATCGTTCTGAAATGGTAGTCATGACTATGATTTATTTTTATCTCTCTATTTAGTGTGTGGCTTTTAGTGACGAGTGAGTCTGAGGACATGTTCAGCTGGCAAGATGCAGGTTTGGCGGCCCTTGGGCGACCTGCACGTCTAGGTGTGAGATGATAATGAAGTAGGGAAAGGGTGAAACCCAGTGTCAGCACATAGCCTACTCCTGTCGAACAACATAAAAGAGTCTGCTCAAGGCTCAACACCCCAGTCTGACTGATGAATCACAACCAACAGTGTCATATGCACTCACTCCATATGAATACTGTGGAAAGGTTTGGAACTGAATCCAATCTTGCGATCAGAAATTATATACCACCACTTCTCCTACCCTACCAATGTGATGGTGAAATTTTTTCCACCACTGCTAGAAACAGCTAATCACAGTGTCAGACAAATAAAGACTTGATGCCTTAGTAAATCTTGGCCACCAGGCAGGCTATGACTGGGATATAAGTAGTCACAGATGGGTTGTAGTTGGGCATGTTCAGAAAAGGGCACAGATTAGAAAGTAAAATTTAACAGTTTTCCAGTACTGATATGCTGAAAGCTTCATATGATCTAGTTTTGTAGTAACAGCCAGGACTGGCCAGGTCCTACCTTAACAGATGGTAGAGAAAATTCAAGTCTATTACCACATTATCTTTATTTCCTATGAGCTCTAACAAGCTTTCGATTTGCTCATAGATTACCTCTACCTCTTTGTTGGAAAACGGATGGTGGTCACACTGACAGGTCATCCCAAGCATTGCTGATCAACAGTTGGGCAGTATACCTGAATGATCACTACATCAACTGGAGTGGCTTTCACTTTATCATCAATCTGTTACTTACATGGTATGTAAAACCTGCTTTCCTCCTCAATGGTAATGCACAGAGACAATAACCATAAGATGACGATATAGTAACGACATCAACACAATCACTCTACACAAGACGAAGCAGTCACAACAAGATCTGGCTAACACGTGAGATTCTAGAACCATTTTCAACCTTAGCCATATCAACTCTGTGGCGCTCCAACCACCGTTGATATTTCCAGATTTCTTTCACCCGTATCTGTATCTATATTCTGCTTGCAGCTCCTCGTCTTCTTCCAGGCCTCAGTGCCTCGAGTTTGTTGGGTGGGGGGCGGCTAGGATGGCAACACCACAATAGCGCCAGCTCAGCTTACTTTGGGGGCGCATTGCACAAGCACAAGAATGCAACTAGGGCGCAACACGAACCAAGGAATGACAATGAGCTTCCATGACTGTCGCTAGACGACCAACCAAAACAGCACAACATTACTTCCTACCAGGTACTTATACATATATTTTTTTAAAGAGTTTTGACAGTACATTGCTCAGAATTAAAAAAGAATGGTATTTCTGCATTGGTCGTGTCTTAGTAACAAATCAGTATGCAAAATTGGGGAATAAGGTGCTTCAATCTAGACTCCAAAATCATTTTATTCACTATGAGTGAAATAGCAGTTTAGGGGAAGGCAGATCTGCCAATCTTTGGAATATGGAATCAGTAATCAGGGTAATCACAGAATAAAGGGAAGCAGACACGGACACCTGGAATTTTCACTTTACCTACCCTAAAACAAATTTACATATTTAACCTCTTAACATACCAATTATTTACAAAATTGTGATCTTTTTTTACCTAATTTTTTAATTGTTAAAATGGGCTATTTATTGAAAACTAATGGCAGTGGTAACAATAAAAATACATTTTTCGAACTTAACAATGAAATATAAGCCACCGAAAAGTTCCTGCTTTAAAATCCCGAGTATACTCGTGATATTTTTTACGGGTTCTAAAATAAATAACACAGCACTAAACAGATGGCAAGTAATACAACATGACACTCAATACTGTTCAAATGTTTGTGGCTGTGTGAAATGCCCTAAAACAAGCATCAACACACAATGCTACATCGATGGAAAGCCGCGAAAACGAACTGCCTAAGTCACCGACATCCACTACGGTTGAGTCAGAGACATCTGTTGGCAAAAATAGGACCCTAAAGTAATAACTTCATAAACATCTGGCGGAAATATTGAGAAACAACAAGAAACGAGTATATTCGGGCTTTTAAATTAGGTACCGACCAATGAGCGACATTCCCGAGTATACTCGGGATTTTATTTTATATAAATATATAAAACCCTGAGTATACTCGGGCTTTCATGTTAAGAGGTTAAATACCTATTCAGTTATTTTGGTGTAGTCCAGCCCCGCGGTGTAGGGGGCAATGCGTCCGCCTGTCACCCAGCGGCCCCAGATTCGATTCCCGGCTGGGTCAGGGGTTTTTAATTGTAAAGGATTAATATCCCTGGCCTGGGGACTGGGTGTATGCGTCATCATTAACGTTCTTTTCCTCACATTCAACACTTCCTCCATTCCAATTACACGCAGGTTCATATCGCATGGTACAAGTAAGGGCAAACCCCGAACAAATTGCATTTTAAAAAATATATATATATTCTGGTGTAAATATAGTGTTGCAGCATGCCACCTCTTGGTACTGTTCCTTAGTGAATCCTTTTTATTTTATTGAAACATACAGCACCATCTGATGCCATCTTTAGCTTCTCAATGAGGAGTAATGCCAATGTATTTGTACTTAGTGAACACCTATATTCAGTTTGATCCTTTCTTAAAATGCTTTAAGATTCTTTCTGTTTGTGCATTACTATGTGGCACTGACAAAACATACATAATGTTACTGAGAGTGTTATACTTGATTTGATCACTTTCATTCTTTAAATTTGCAACTTTACTCCAGGCAACATCAATCCTAGGAATGCTGAGCGAAGAGCAAGGAGAAAAGTTCACCAGGATCTAAGACAAATGGAGCAAGAATAAATATGCTGGCAGATTACTGCTGGTTAGGCCATCTACACACGGAGCTACTCATTAGTAATTGATTGGTAACTGAAGTTTCTGGCCGATTACTTGAGTGTCACTTCCAGTGTATTTCAATGGAAAACCACACACGGCGCTACCAGTTAGTAATCGGTTAGGAACTAGTTTGTAATCAGTTCCAGGTGACTTGCGGAGCCAGTTACCAGCGAGTTTAGTTTCTCAGTTCCCAGTGATCAAGTGTCTTTTTACGATGGCGAGCGAACAAGTTTTCAACATAAAGTTAGTGGGAGAAATAAAAAAACACCCCATACTGTACAACTGTACGCTGAAGGATTACGCAAGAAAGGACATTACGGAGAAAGCATGGAATTATTTTCTAAACTTTTTAAATTTTTTGTAAAAATAAAGTTCACTTTTCGAGCTCGGACAGCCGCTTAAGTGCGGCCGGTATCTAGTATTCGGAACACAGTACGTTCGAACCCCACCATCGGCAGCCCTGAAAATGGTTTTCCTGTTTCCCATTTTCACACCAGGCAAATGCTGGGGCTGTACCTTAATTAAGGCCACGGACACTTCCCTCCCACTCCTAGCCCTTCCCTGTACCATCGTCGCCATAAGACCTATCTGTGTCGGTGCGACGTAAAGCAACTAGCAAAAAAAAAAAAAGTTCACTTATCTTACCTGAGAGTTATTAGCACTCTTTCCTCAGCACTCACACATTCCCTCATATTTGTATTTCCCTGTCGAATGGCAGGCATAATAAGCTGCACCAAGTCCATACAACTGTGTTTGGTCATATGATAAAAGAAATAAATTTAGCATCCGTTTGTTCGAACTCCTTTACTGCTATGAATAATCTGCAGTGGATGTTCTTTTCAAGATATGGATGAACCCAATACCTTCTTCTATTTTTTTCCCCTGAAATAATGAAACACAATCAAGTCTTCTTCGTCACTTGAGTCGGTGGTTGACATTCTAGCAAAGTTACGAAGCGATCTAGCGAGTCCGCAACAAACTTTACAAATGGCTAATCAGGAAGAATCCGTCACCGTACAGTAGCTTCGTGTGTGGAGCCGAGACACTATTCAGTTACTAACCAGTGAGTGACCCCAGTTACAAACCAGTCACGTTCCTAATGAGTAGCTCCGTGTGCAGAGGGACTTACTGAAGTGGAAAAATATAACTAAGTCTCACCAGTTGAAAGCAGCGCAAAGAAATTTCTTAAAATAAGTCAAGATATCATAAAATTGGAACCATAGATTGTCATTCTAGAACATGTTACCAATAGAACAGAAAGTTCAACGTGGTGTTTACAGATGCTTTTTATTAGCGTTTTTACTCAAGCCTCTTTACATATATACAACGGATGAGTAAATGTAAGAAAAAACCATTCCTTACACATGATACTATAGTAAAATTAATCCTGTATGTACGTAAAAGTCATATATTCATTTTGATTTTTCAAAGAAACCCAATGTGATGGAGAAAAACTGACTTTAGATCCAGCATGCCTGAAATATGAAAAATCACTATTTGAAGATTATGCAATGATCAGAAAGTTTAACTTTGCAGTCCAGTGTTACGTTCCACAAGAAACAATGTAAATAGTAACTCTATTAGCCTTATTTTTCCCACATGACTTGTGTTTCACAAATTCAATATGCCTTCTACAATCATTCCTCCGCCATGGGCCACAGAACTATCACAACACCACACGCTACAGAATACGGGAACACTGATTTTCGAGGTTAATAGACGTGGCCATTCTTCTGTATATGTATCACGATACTTTTGGAGCACAGCATTTTTATTTCCTATCCTGTTGTTGGAATCATAGGCCTGCTTCATTTCTGCAGCACTTAAACAGTCCTTAACCATAAAATAATTGGAATAAGAAAGCCAGAACAAGAACCACGCATGATCACTGATTGAATGAATATGGCGCCATAATGCCGCAAAAGGCAAAAACAAAGAAGACCGGAGTGAGGCACGATGGGAATGCGCATTGTGATGTTACAATGTCACCCAGCACTTAGTTTAGGATGGAACATTTACAAATTTTCAGGTGGAAAGTATAAAATTATTGATTTTCTGTAATAAATATGCCCTTAACTGTAATACGGTAATATCATGAACTCCGTTCTCAAAAATCTATGTCATTAGTGGTCCTATCGATAAATACTACACAACTAAAGTTATATAGAATTACATTTACATCATACATTTTTACCATACCAGCTATAACAAAGATATTCACAGATTTTTATTTTTGTTGCTAAGTCCATATCAACACAGAGCCACAAGAAAATGGGAGAACAGAATTTAATGAAAATCATATGTAAAGTTGGAGAACAAAGCATTACAGCCTAGACTATAAATAACTTTATTCACACTGGATGAAATGGTAGTTTAGGAGAAGATGCCTAAACCTTCATTTTTAAATACTTTATGTTATTGGTCCTATCAAAAAGCACTACATAGCAAAAGTTACAGATAATACAATTTCCACTCATTTGTCTTATAGTTTTACCACACCAACTATGATAATAAAATTCAAGACTTTAGACTTTTGTTGCTTAATCCATACATGGAAATATTGTTCAATCGTGTTAACTGGGATGGTTTTTTTGTCATGATTGTCTTAAGGTGTAAATCCACGTGGTTATTAGTGCATATAGAAAAGGAAAACTGTGATGATTGTAAAAGTGAGGGAAAAAATTGTAATGGAACGATCACTTTAAGAATAAGACAAGAGCAGTGGCGAAGCGTAATATTCTTTGTAAGGTAGGCTGAGGTTTCATGAATTACAAAAGTAACAAACTTGCCCAATTGATCAATCACAACCTTATTCTGCATGGTCCCTTAACCCATCAGAGGTTGGAACCTGCTTCCATTTAATTGGCCTGAGCACTCATTAGGGTGGGCCGAAAAAATTTGAATTCTTTTTACCAATACCAATATAAATGGTCTGTTATTGGACATTATACTGGTATTATTTATATTGGTATTATATATTTACTCATTTGGGACAAATATTTCAGATTCCCTATGGGAATCAAAATCTATATCATTCTTCTTACCAAGTCATAATACCGTGAAAAATTTGCAAACTGAGGAGAATAAAAATTAGTAAAAAAAATTAATAAAATTGATTAATATTTTCAGTCGCGCACGTGCTCTTAAGTTTGCCGAAATTAGAAAAAAATTACTTTTTTACAATAATTGTTAACATTTTTAAATTAACCTCTTCCCGAATGTAACAGCTCAAATTATTATGCACTGTATTCGAACCACAAAAAATAATATTTTAATATTATTTAAATCCATCAACATCTTCCGCTCATGCATTTCCTTCAAAATTAATGAAAATTTAAAAAGACTATATACAAATAAAGTAGATCACAGTTCAAGGAGAAAGAAATACTAAAAACTTCCACGTTTATTTTTGTTTTCTTTATTGAATACAAGCTTAAATGTTCAAAAACAAATTATTTTAGACCATCAGTAATATTTATAAACAATATTTTAATTTAAAAAACAAGTTTTTGTGCGAAGAATCATGAGCCCAAACAACTCATGTAGAACAATTGAACATCACTGTTTTCACTCATTTTTAGCTGAAGGTAATTTGAAATCTGATTTATGGGCAAAATTAGGCATGGGTGACCCTGACAGCAGAGTCGTTCTGGTAAAACTATCCCTAGACTCAGCTCCGCAAAATTTCCTTGAGGCTTCTGTCACGAGTTTCACACATCGTTCTACTGCCTGTGTGTGAATGTCTTGAATGTTATATCCAAATTAGAGACAGAGTCACTTTGAATATATGATTTAATCTCGTCACTGATCTCTTAATACTGGGAGAGAAGATAAATCACAATCCATCCAGTTAATTATTTCCGAGTAGTCCTGAGCCTTGAAATTGAGTTTTGGCAGCAAGAATGTTCTGACAGTTGCTCTCTTTCGATCTGTCTCACCTTTAGAAATCTTCGAAGTCTGATCTCTCTTACGTGTTTTGTATTATCTTGTATCATGGCTAACATGAAATGTTCTGGATAAGCAAAAAAGCCATTTCATTCTATCACAGGGTTGACAATATTACATAAATTTTCAGGCAGGTACCTTGAAGATTGTACTGATTGGTACTGGTGTACAAGCTTTGGTGTCTCTGTAAAGTATTTACTTGTTTTGATGCTAAACCACATTGGCATGTATGACTTCAAAATACGAAGGGCGTCCTATATTATTTTACACTATTTTTTCTACCCAAATGCAGTACATTACACATCAGTTATTCAATATAATTAGTAAATTAATGAACATCAGTTATTACGTCCACCTTCTCAACATTATCTCCCTGTAACTGTGTGCACCTTTGCCATCAATGTGTCAGTCTCTCCAGACCTTCCTGAAACCATCCTTTCGGAGTGCTGCGTACCCATGCCTTGACAGCTGTGTCCAGATCTGCAAAACAGCGACCACGCACAGGTTTCTTCACGTTCCCAAACAGGTGATAATCACTTGGTGCCAAGTCTGGAGAGTGTGGTAAGTGTGGCAGCACCGTCAATCCCATTTTTCAATGGCAGCAATGGTCTCTCGGCTACCACGGGGCCTGGCATTGTCATGCTACAGAAGCACACCTTCAGCCCATTTTCCTGGCCACTTACTTTGAATGGCACGACATAAGGGCTTAAGGGTTGCCACATATGCTGCACTGTTAATCGTGGCCCCAAATTCCAGCCAATAATGAGGAGGATCCCCTTTGTGTCCCAGAACACTGTCGCTATTTGCTCGCCAACTGATGGCACTGTTCAACATTTCTTTGGCGGTGTACTGCCTCTATGCTTCCATCGCATTGTTTCGTTTGTGGCTCATGGTAATGGAGCCACTTAGGTGAATTTAAACTTATTACGGGATGTAACTACCCAATCCGAGCTTAGACTGTGAATTTGAGAATTATAAACTAAATCGAGTTCACTATTTTTAGTACGGTTCACGCAGATATTTTGCCTTATGAACTCGACTGTGACTGGTTTGTAACCAGTTTTTAACTGATTAGTCATCCCAATGATTTCGGACCCCCGTTGATTTACCATCTAGGTACTGAAACAGATGACGGAATGGCATTTCATTGAAATGGAGAAGGCAAACTGCCTATTGTAACGGATTCTCCATATGTATTTCTTCGATTTGGCGAATCAGACTTTTTCCAACCTGTATTAATAGCAGTGTCATCACATCCTACGACAACTAACTTTTCAAGACAAATAATACCACAACCAGACAGATAAGAAATAACAGAAGTGAGAATATCTTCAAAACTTTCAGAAGTTGGAGTAACATGGCCGATGTAGAGTGAACCAGGTTCTTGAATTAGCGAGTAATGTTCTTCCACTTTTACTCTACGGAACCTTTTCGAATGAGTTAGATCAACCACTAACATGTCTTCCATCTTCCCATCGGAATAGAGACCTTGTAGTGGAAATTCTTCAGATTTACTGCACAATTTACCTCTAACATTTCGTTTTCCTCTTCTTATTTTGTTTTGTCTAAAACGTGGGAGACGTCAGAATCGGTAATTAATCCAACGTCAAGCAAAACACTTGATGTGATTGCAGCGGTAGCACGATCAGAAACTCCATAATGATCGTCCAGTAATGCAGTAGATTTTAGCTCAATTCTCATCTGCCAATTAACAGAGGAAACCTTTTTTTGGAACTTTAAAATCATGGTCGCTATCGCTACCTTTACTAGGAAATTGGTCTTCATCATCAGTTTCAACAATATTTACATTTGAATGAGAGCAAGAGGGTTTCGGATGAGATTCAGATTCATCATTATTCATTAGCGCTTAATGAATCCTACACGAGGTAATCTCTGACTTAAAGGTCTGGAATGTGGGGTTAAGATATTCTTATCTCTAGTAGTGCACTAAATAAAACTCACAGGAACACTCATAAAATACTGTAATAATAATAATAATAATAATAATAATAATAATAATAATAATAATAATAATAACAAATATATAAATGTTTCATGCAGTCAGAACATGAGTTAATATTAAAATTAACGTGTTTCAATACCTAATTTATTAAACCTACATCATAAACTTACATTTATTCATAATACATAAATATCAGAAAAAGATATTTGAAGAAAGTTTTACAATGCTCTGCCAATAATACCCCACCCCATACCCCTCTCTCTCCAGGTTACAGTTGCTAGCTTTAGGAGGAAGGTATTACCCGGCTCTCCTCCAACCAATAGGAAAGTTCCACATCATTATACGTGTTCCTCCCCGAGAAATCAGCTAAGCTCAAAACCGCTCCTCTCCCTGGACCACAGATCTGTTATAGTGAGAGGTGACAACAAACGTTTGTTCGGCAGTGTAGATTAGCACAAAATATTCCATTGTACGGTGTTGGTCATTTCCCATACAATAATTATTTTGCTCACATATGGTTCATATTATCACCCAACTCCATATCTTTCACAAGTTTACACTACGTAAAGTATACTGTACATATATGCACATAATTTAAGTAATTGGATAGAATACGTGGATGTCCTTGTAGAATGAAAATTGTCAATCTTTGTAAATGTAATTTTTACAGCTATGCTTATAGTGTTTTAATTTGCATTTGAAACTGTGTGTCTGACAGACTGGAAAGTTTTTATTACATTTAATTATTTCTTTTTTTTTATTAAATTATTGAAGAAGATAATATTGTTGTGACAAAAGATGATAAAGGTAATACTTGTGCTGAAAGAAAGACAAAGTTAGATTGAAAAGACTGAGAATTTTCTAAGAAGCAATAATTTTGAATTGGTAAAAAAAGTCCCAAGTCGTCATACATAGGCCTACATCATTATAGACCGCTATGCCTTTCAGCATTCAGTCTGCAAGCCTCTGTGAATTTACAAAATACCGAGCTCGATAGCTGCAGTCGCTTAAGTGCGGCCAGTATCCAGTATTCGGGAGATAGTGGGTTCGAACCCCACTGTCGGCAGCCCTTAAATGGTATTCCGTGGTTTCCCATTTTCACACCAGGCAAATGCTGGGGCTGTACCTTAATTAAGGCCACGGCCGCTTCCTTCCCAGTCCTAGCCCCTTCCTGTCCCATCGTCGCCGTAAGACGTATCTTTGTCGGTGCGATGTAAAGCCAATAGCAAAAAATTTTTTTTTTAAATACATGTCGCCACAATCCTATTTTCAACTAGCATTGTGGCCTCGTTTACTTCCATACCTCTTATCTTTACATTATTAGAAACTGAGTCTAACCATCATTGTCTTGGCCTCCCTCTACTTCTCTTACCCTCAATAACAGAGTCATTATTCTCCTAGATAACCTATCCTCCTCCATTTGCCTCACATGACCCCACCACCGAAGCCAGCTTATGCGTACAGCATCATCCATCGAATTCATTCCTAACTTAGCCTTTATCTCCTCATTCCAAGTACCCTACTGCCATTGTTCGCTCCTGTTTGTACCAGCAATCATTCTCGCTATTTTTGTGTCTTACTTTTAATTTATAAGATATCCTGAGTCAACCCAGCTTTCACTCCCATAAAGCAAAGTTGGTCTGAAGACAGACGGATGTAAAGATAGTTTCGTCTGGGAGCTGACTTCCTTTTTACAGAATATTGTTGATCGCAACTGCGAGCTCACTGCAGTAGCTTTACTGCACCTTGATTCATTCTAACTATATTACCAAACTGGGAGAACACACATCCTAAATAATTGAAATGATCTACCTATTCCATCTTTGTATCACAAATATGATATTCAATTCTGTTGAATTTCGTACCTACCGACATCAATTTAGTCTTCAAAAGGCTAATTTTCATACCTTACTAATTTCACCTATTTTCAAGTTGCAAGATATTAGACTGCAGGCTTTTGGTACAATCTGCTATTAAGACCAAGTCGATAGCTTACTACATTTCTACCTAACTGAATCCCTCCCTACCACTTCATACCTCTCAGCAGATCCATGTAAACTACAAACAACAAAGGTGAAAGATTACAGCCTTGTCTAACCCCTGTAAGTACCCTGAACCAAGAACTCATTCTACCATCAATTCTCACTGCAGCCGAATTGTCAACATAAATGCCTGTCATTGATTTTAATAATCTACCCTGGATGGTGAACATCTTTTCCCTCAGTACCCTGCCATATGCTTTCTCTAGATCGACGAAGCATAAACACAAGTGTCTATTCCTCACGTAGCATCTTTCAATTACCTGGCGCATACTTAAAACCTGATCCTGACAGCCCCTCTGTGGTCTGAAACCACACTGGTTTTCATCCAACTTCCTCTCGACCACTCATCGCACCCTCCCAAGATGCCACCAGTGAATACTATGCCTGGTATACTAATCAATGAGATATCTCGATAGTTGTTGCAATCCTTCCTGTTCCCTTGCTTATAGATAGGGACAATTACTGCTTTTGTCCAATCTGAAGATACCTTGCCAACACTCCATGCTAATATTCTATGAAGCTATTTTATACCTGCCTTCCCACTATACTTCACCATTTCAGGTCTAATTTCATCTATTCCTGCTGCTTTATGACAATGGAGTTTATTCACCATACTTTGCACTTTGTACATAGCTGATATACCTGAAACTAGTTCTAGGAATTTCGGATATGCTGATGATTGGGCTCTGGTAATACAAGATAAATTCATGGAAAACACTGAAGAAACACTGACAGCTGATCTTACCACCTTGGGACAGTACTTTTGCAAATGGAGATTACAACTGAATCCAAACAAAAGTGAAGTTACTACATGTTTTCACCTTAGCAACAAAATGGCCAATCATGAACTGAAGGTTTAGTTTGAGAACACTTGTCTTGCCCACAACAGATATCCACAATATCTAGGGATTACTCGACAGACTTCTGTCCTTCAAGAAACATCTTGAAAAAACGGCTGCTAAGTTACAATCAAGGAACAACATCTTACAGAAGCTGTGTGGAACCACCTGGGGATCCTTAGCATCTATCCTACGGTTTTCAGCTTTTGGTCTTGTGTACTCTGCTGCAGAATACTGCTCATCAATATGGCTGAACAGCAGTCACACCACATTGACACTCAGCTGAATCACACTATGCATATGACATCAAGGACAATTAGATCTACTCCCACTTTCTGGCTACCTGTTCTATCCCATATTCCACCACCTCACCTCCATCGGGAAAATGCTCTCCTACGTGATAAGAAAATAACTAACAACAGTCAGTTGCCAATCCATGGTGACATGAATGATGCTCTTATTAACAGGCTAAAATCTAGACACCCACCTGTTAGAACAGCCAGAAACCTAGCAGACGCTAACTTTAATCTGCTTCAGGCCTGGAAGAAAGTATGGATATCCAGTGCTCCATCAGAATATCACAATCTATCATGGCTGAAAAATAAACCAGAGGGTTATGACCTTCTACGGAAGACCTGGACATCCATCAACAGGATTTGCACTGGCCATGGCAGATGTTCCAACTCCCTCCATAAATGAGGAATACTTAACTCGGCACGGTGCAGTTGTGGTGCTGTGAAGCAAACATTCGGCACATTGTGGAGCAGTGCTCTATAGTTGAGTCGTAGCATTCTCACAGCCAGGAAAGCAATTCAGTAAGGGAACAATGTTTTCCATGTCTTCTTGTACCACCACCTCTCAATGTTCAACCTCACTCAACAATATGTTCCATGACTTTGCTAATGTTGTTGTTTCAAATTCTTCTCAAGACTGCGCTATCCAGTATGCCACGTCTTTCATGTTGATTCGTTTTAATTATTCTATCATGACGTTGCCATTATTCATTTCCTCTATCAGGGATAAAAGGAGTTTCCGCCGACATTTCCTCTTTAATGTTTCCAGCACAGCCTGGTCCATTGGCTGGCGTTATGGCGTGACATTAGGAGGGAAGAACATGACTGACGTCAACACTTCCAAATTGCTCTTCAATTGGGTGTGATGAGCATTGTCTAGTAGAAGAACTGTTCTAGGCAAAATTGTTTGAAGCTAGAAATTTTTCTACAAACTGTGTAAAAAAAAAAAAACCCCAGTATTCAAAGATGTCAGCAGACATGCAGGCAGCCTTCTGTTTCGTGTAATGGACTGAAAGAGCATTAATAGAAATGTTTTTAAATGTCCTAGGCTTCTTTGCTATAACAATCGTAAACAATTTTGCTTTTAAGTTCCCAGTAATATTACTACAAGCAAGAACAGTAACTCTTTCCTTACTACACTTGTATCCAGGTGCCGACGTCTCGGCTTGGGCTGCAAGAGTTTTTGATGCACAACTTGAAATTTAGCCCAGTCTCATCACAATTAATAATCTGATCACCGGTTATTCCTTCAGCAAGAATTATTTCTTGAAATTCCTTTTTAAATTCCACAACCTCATCGGATTTAGCTGACGGCTTTTCTCCACAGATATTAAGCTGCCTAATGCCACATCGTTTTTTCCACCAATCAAGCCACCCAGCACTGGCAGTAAAATTAGGGTCCCCTTCATTACACTAGTTCTGAAAATACACCACCTTTTCTTGCAGAATGGGGCCAGATATTGGCAGGCCCTTTTCCCAGTTTTGAGTGAGCCAAAGAAATAGTGCTTTACTTTTTCGTACTCACATTTTTTCTAAATTTCTAATTTTCAGTGCATCACTTGTTGCTTTTCAATTTCTCCCCTCTTTTTTTTTTTTTCCAGTCTCCTACTGTAACACGCCCAACACCATAATCTGAAGCCACTTTTTGGAGAGTTTCCCCTTTGTGCAGTCTCTTTAACGCACTCAGCTTGTCTTCCATAGAAACAACCACTTTCTTCCGTTTACTCACCATACTCACAGAGGATATGAAAACTATAACATCCACACCCAACCAATACTACAATGAACAATGACTGAAGACTTGCAGCACCTGTCCTTGAGAAAAAACCGGTCCTTCCACCAGCAGTCAGGCCAATGCTTGTCCCTCCACACCGGGTGTCCCAGAACTTAGCCTCCACCAAAAGTTAAAATTAAGTCTACCAGCGTCGGACAACACTGAATGTTGGTTAAGTGAAAGTCAGTTGAGCGAGACTCTACTGTATTCACACAGTAAGTGTCTCCGTAGATGCCAACTGTATGACAGTGCGGATAATTTTGCTGATAATTTATAAATAATTAAGTTTATTGATTTTCACTCTGGTATCATCTTATTTTGCTTGTGGCTAAGCGACCCTTGACATTGATATGGGATATACAGAGAGCCTCGAGACCATAAAGCCGTATATCTGACCTAAGCCCAACTGGCTCCTGCCCGCAGTTAGTGGAACGAAAGAACAAAGGTTTCGAATGAGAACAACTCAATATGTCGGTAGATGTCGCAAGAGGAAATCTCTCATAAATCTGTCACAGCAGGGGGTCTGGTGCCAGGTATCACACCTATTGTATTATGTTAGCAGATTTATCCATTTCAATACCACCGGTGTAATATAGTATAGTGTTTACAATATCTGGGGATAACCACTCCCAGATGCGGATAAAGGAAGTGTGGATGCGGAGTTGTATATCCACACAGGGCTATCCATATCACTTCTCAGCAATGATTCAACTCGTAACATAATTATGGCAAATAGGCTATATATCTATTCCTTTCTTTAGAATACAGGGTGCGCACAAATGATTGGAGCGGTTTTGTCAATTATTTCTAGCCATATTATTAGAGATATGGTGATTGTGTTTGATGTAAAGCAAGTATCCCTCAAAGTTTTGTTTTGTTTTGTTTGAATAGCCCTTCATTCATTGTGCTTCCCCCAACACCCGCAAGAGCGCAACAGTTGCAACATCCGGCAGACATGATGCGTCCTCTATTCCAACAGTTGCAAAGATGGCGACTAACAGTGAAAAAGCGTATGGTGTTCTGAAATTTAATTCCAGCCAATCTGTGACAACCGTGCGATGATACTTTAGAACAAAGTTATTGGAAAGATCCATCCAGTGCTAACTCCATTCGTCGATGGTATCAACAGTTCAAAACCAAGGGATGTCTGTGCAAGGGAAAATCAACAGGCCAGCCTAGTGTGCCTGAAGAAACGGTTGAGCGTGTGCGACGCAGTTTTGAACGTAGCCTGCAAAAGTCAACTCGTCGAGCGAGAAGGGAAATGAACGTGCCTCTTTCGACCGTTTGGAAAGTTGTAAAGAAAAGATTGCAGATGCGCCCTTACCGCTTGCATCTGCTCCAAGCACTGTCGCCGGCTGACAGAGTGAACCGTTTTGAGTTTTGTACAAGTTTTCAGGAGCGTATGGAAGATGATGAATTTTGAGACAACCTTGTCTTCAATGATGAGGCAGAATTTTTTCTGAGTGGTCAAGTTAACAGACACAATGTACAAATTTGGGGGACTGAAAATCCCCGTACCTGTGTGCAGCACGTTCATGACTCTCCCAAGCTCAATGTTTTCTGTGCTATCTCGAAATTTAAATTTTACGGTTCCATTACAGGGCACATCTACCTGGATATGCTGGAATATTGGCTCATGCCACAGTTGGAGACCAATAACATGAACTTCAGCTACCAACAGGATGGTGCTCCACCTCATTTCTATGTTGATGTTCATGGCTTTCTGAACTTTCCAGAAAGATGGATCGGTCGTATCGGGAATGAAGATCACGCTCTCATGTCATGGCCTCCACGCTCTCCTGACCTCACCCCTGCAACTTCTTCATGTGGGGTTACATGAAAGACGCAGTTTGTACGCCACCATTACTGGCTGATCTAATAGAACTGCGGCCTGCATCATCAACGACTTTGGTCAAATTGACAGCGACATGCTACGTCGGGTGTTGGACGAACTTGACTATAGAGTTGAAGTGTGTGGAGTCACTCATGGAGTACATATCGAGCATTTGTAGGGTCATAAAAAAACTGAGTTTTTCTGTCTGTCTATATAATTTTGTAATGTTACAACAAATAGGCCTAATAAACAAACAGGAATTTTTTGAACCACTCCAATCATTTGTGTGCACCTGTACTTCTACGGTTTAACACATCTTTACTAGATTTCCAGCTCCCTGTACACTCATCGCTCCCTAGCCCACCCTGTTTCCCTGAATGTAATGTACTCTCAACCACACAAAATTTAGCAGTCACAGCAGATGACTTACTTTCAAAATCCTCTTATTTGAAATAGGATGAACATACCGGTACTGTGCAGGAGGAGGGATTGCAAGTACCATTTCTTTGGCCACTGGCTATCCACAGTTTACATTTTGTGAGTGTATAAAATTAAATATTTCTTTGTCAGCAAATTTTTCTGTGGATTAGTATGCCTTCTTATATACCTTGTAAACAAACCCCCTAACTTATGTAAAGGTCATCTGGGTACAAATTCTAATCTCCTGCCTAACCATTAGGATCTACAAATATGACTTCCAGTTTCCCACATACCCAATCCATAGCTCATTTAAATTCCCAATCACCCTCCATTTGTTATCCCAATAATTATGATCTCCACTCAAACTTCTCCCATCCTGCTATAACCAGAACCTTCCTTCCCACTCCAAGCCCTTTCCTATCCCATCAACATAAGACCTGCCTGTAATGGTATGACGTAAAGCAATCTGTAAATATAAAGACTCCATTCACTAGAAATATTATGAAATCTGCTTAAACATTTTAAACAAGATCACACAGAATTCCACCTGCTAATACAAAGTGTCCATTTATATTGCTATCGTAAGTTAACATACGTTAATATTAATACTAATAGTAATTCGTACACTTGTACAATGTCAAGCAAATTGAATTCATGTGGCAATCAAAAGCAATTAACTTGTAACTACTGTATGAAATCTTAAGACAGTAGTTCCAAAAATAAAACAAACTTCACTCTGTCTTAGTAGTGGTGATTATTGTTTTAAGAGGAAGTACAACTAAGCAACCATCCTCTATTAACACAAATCAGAAGAAAAATGGAAGAGGTCCGACACTTCAAAGCATGAAAGTATCTATAAAAGGTAGGGAAGAGCCACTAAGTACATGAAAATTAATGACCTCCCAGGCCTTGTAAACTTAATACCTTCGAGGTCAGACAACAAAAGTTTACTAACATAGGCCCAACAGTTAAGTGGAAGCAATGCCAGACTCAGCTATGGGAACCACGATTGCCAAACCATGCTCCAAAGTTCAGAGCTCCAGGTTAATCTTTTAGTCGCCTCTTACAACAGGCAGGGGATGTTGTGGATGTTATTCTACCGGCCACATTCACATGGGAACAAACTTTACTCGCACAAAACTTTTGTTGTATTAAATTAGTTCATTGAAAACATGCATACCAAAGACAGCATTAGCGGATTGAAACTCTACAAAGAAATCCAAATAAAGGTTAAATAACAGAATTTGCAGATAAATATCTAGCAATGCAGCATAGCCGCTTAAGATGTGAGAATCGTCCATGGGATAACCTCTACTGTAGAATCTCATCTAAAATACTGAAGGCAATTGCCTGAATGAAACTGAAAGGTGCTTGTTAGTGTAAACTATACTAATTTATATCACATCCACGATTTTCCCTTATGCAAGAAATTCCACCTTTAGACAAATGTTCAGTGAAACCTTTGGATAGTAGATGCCAGTTTAAAGATCTTCTCCTAAAAGAGAAAGGGGGTTAGACTTCATTTAGATGTGTTTTAATTAATTTATTGCCACTGAACTGTTATGATTACATTCTGGTACCAGATTAGGAATTAGAATTCACTAAGTGTGGGTGTGTTTGTGTGTATTATAATTATTTCACCATCAGCCAAAACAAGATGAGATAAGATTTCAACACATACTTTTATTTTTATCTTTTACACACTAGTTCTTAAAAACACAGACATCAATTAGGTTATACTTTTAAATGTCAACCACCTCTTCAGGGATATGATCCTCTAAGCTTGAACAAAGGTGGTAGGATTGAAACCAGCTGTGCTACACTGCCAGTTGAATCAACATTATGAACAAAATGTAAAACAAAATACCAGGAGGATGGTCATGAAAACCACTAAAATATAACGAGTTATATCTGGACACATACCTGGAGTGTCATATTATGTAAAAGTTGACAGATATATCACAAATCTCTATATGGAACCAAAAGATTTGGATAACTTCAAGACCCTTCCCGATCACAAACAGCAAGTCAACAAAGAGTTCATTCAAAGTAGAAACTGGAGAATTCAGGTTTCTATGAGAGAACGTTAGAAGACAGTAATAAAGCTTCATTTATACAAATGCCACTTCTACAATCATACGCCATACCGATTCAGTAAGAACATCAAACACCAAAAACAAATGGAATAACCTAACTTCTATTCTGAAGAAAACATCACGATTTAACTGTAGACCTACTGTACTTTATTTTCAAAAACATAACAGCACGACTGAGAGCAGTAACACCACCATAAAAACTGGTATATTGCTGAAAAACAAACAAAAAATAACCACAAAGGAACGAAAAAAGAATGGGACCTCAACTGTCATCCAATCTGACAGACCAATGATGATCTAGAAAACTACCATCTTAGCAATGAAAACTGAAAAAACCTAAATGTTCGCTATTGCAACTAAATGTATATTACGTAGAAATAATAACATATGAAGAAATATACAAGAAACCAAGAAAAAGTAAAGCATTCATAGCAGCAGTAGAATGAGACAAGCTAAACACTCTTTCACAATTAAACTTACACCACTCACCGAGTTTCCCTCGATATCGCATTGCTCCATATTCTCTTCAAGCTTTGACATATTGAATGATCGTTGAATAACCACACTACTAAAATGTCATCGAAAGAGCCGGCAAAAACATCGCATGATTAATCAACACAAAAAGACGTGCCCCTTCATCCCTAATAATTATGGCGCGTACTTCAAGAGAATAACAAACACAAAATCCAAAAAATTATTATCGATTCCAAGGAAATTACAAGAAACTTCATCAAACGTTCTAACTAACAGAAACGTGAAAATTCATTCCAATAGGAGGAAATGAATTGCACGATTGGATTAGGTTCAGAGGCCTTTTCGTAATTACTATTTCACTCTAACTGTAGGAAACAACTCATGAAATGGCGTTACGTCGTTCAGCCTACTGAAAAGGAGTCACTCTTACATATGTTCGAGACATTGTAGATTGCTCCAAATCAACGAACACATCCGACCACATAGATTCACATTGATTAACATGTATTTCAATAATTTTAAGTTGCAGAAAACAATTCGTAATGCAAATATTCCAGATTCGTTTTTAAATATAGAAATACTAGCTTCGCTACGGAATTCTACCTTGTATACAGAATTCTAGGTTAGGTAGTGTACACGTTGTGGGCAAGATTGTATTAAAGTGGACAGCTTTTAACGTGACCCTAGAAATGTGACGGGGAATTCACCAAACGTCTTTTCTCACATGAAAACTGGGTTAGGGCATTTTCATTGTAAATGTAGATCCACTTGCCTGCCACCAGTCACAATCAGGTTGGGGAGTTTACATTATAATGTCAGACACTCACACTCCACCTCCCTTTTTACATCCTCAGAAATACTGTTTTAGTGGTTTTCCCAACTGAAATGAACATAGGTCATTACAATGACATCCGTAGGAATGGCGCGATTAAAAGCAATGCTTTTATATGAAATAGTCGATCAATCGAAAAAACCCACATTTTCTCGCTTTAACGAACGCTGCCGATCCGACAGTCCAAAGTTCCAGAATTGGAATGTCCAAACCGCAGACAGCCATGATCGTGAACATCTTCGCCTTTTTCGGCGGGGAAGTCGAATAGTGCAGAGTCCCAGAGCAAAAACTATGTCTTTTTACTAATCTGTTTCTTAGGAGTACCCAGCGAGTCAGAAAATCTCAATTCAGTATACTGGCGGCGGAAAAATCTATGTGACTTGGAGGCAAGTTTTTCCTCCAAGCCAGAGCAGAAAGCCCCTCTTCACTGCTAATTTGGAATAAAATGATTGTAGAAATTAATAAAAGTGGAGAGAAAGACGCTTTTCTTAAGAAACGGCTCTTTTCCGGGTTGAATTTTGAGTTATTTAATGAATTGCGGTGCTATAATATGGAATGGGTCTAAATTGTAATTCTAGACCAGGTCATACTACTACTACTACTACTACTACTACTACTACTACTAAGTGAGCCTCTGCCTTAATTGGGCACACTGCGCATTCAAAACAGTGTGTCATAGTAGGGATCGAATAGCTGGAATACTATGATGAACCAGTATGTTACGTAACAGCAGTATCAGCAAATGTATGAACCAGAGGAATGGCATGCTAAAGAAGAAATTTTTCTAACTCCCCAGCCATTTCCCGCCAATATTCAGTCACGCTGTTATACGGTACTTAGTTCACAGCAATAATTCCATCTATCGGAAATGAGTGGAAGTATAAGAGACAAAGAACATCACATCAAACAATGGTCAATGTAATGTTATTGTTGATAAATTTTATGAGCTTTCGATATTGTAGGCCTTCATATTTAGTTTTCTTCCGGCTCTGAAATACCACTCTTATCATAGTCAGTACGGTAAAACAGAATAAAACACACGTGATCGGAAATAGTATTCTCTATAACTTTTGATATGTAGTAATTTTCGATAGGACCAATAACATATATACCGGTATTTAAAAATTAAATTTTAGGCGCCTTCCCCTAAACTACAATTTCATCAAGGATGAATAAAATTGTTTATAGCCTAGACTGTGGTTTCTTATTCCCCGACTCTATAGGCTTATGCCTATTTTCATTAAATTCTGTTAATCCATTCTCTCGTGGTTCGGCGTTGATATGGACTTAGCAACATAAATACAAATTCATGAATATCTGTGTTATCATAGCCGCTACGGTAAAATGTATAAGACATAAATGATCGGAAATTTAATTCTATATAACTTTAGTTATGCATTATTTATCGATAGGACCACTAATAATATAAATATTTGAGAATTAAATGTTAGGCCTTCCCCTAAACTACCATTTCACTCAGAGTTAATAAAATGATTTATAGCATAGATTGTAGTGGTTTATATTCCGACTTTTCATACCGATTTTCATTAAATTCTCTTCAGCCGTTTTCTCGTGATGCGTGTACATACATACATACATAGAGACAGACAGACAGACAGACAGACAGACAGACAGACAGACAAACAAACCGACAGACAGACAGACAGAAATTTCGGAAAAGTAAAAAGTGCATTTCCTGGTTACAGTAGACATGACTGATACATAAATACCATTCTTTTCAAATTCTGAGCAATGTGCAGACAAAACTCTTATTTTATATATATATATATATATATATATATAGATAGATAGATAAATTATGACATTAAATGGATAGGAAATTCATCATCAAGGTCAGGACGATATTGTGCACGAAGTCCGTTGAGAAACCCAGTTCTACTAGGATGCGAGACACTAACTTCAACATGCCACCTCTAGCTCCGACATGTAGACCACATATTTTCAATTTCTTTAAGCGGGATGCTAAAGGGCTTACTGAAGTATCGAAAGCATGGCTCATAGATTTATTCTTTCTCTGTATCTACTGTAAGTTGACCTCAAACCAACCAGTTGAATACAAAACTTAGGCCACACACTGCCTTTTTATCTATTACCACGGTATCAGCTCTTCCGCTGGAGCCATCCAGTGTACTTTTTCAAAACGTTGTAATTTTTCTAGATCGTAGCGAAGAGTCCAACCCTGCTCTCATACGATGATGCCAGTTATTCCCCTAAAATTCATTCTTGGTATAGTACTCCAGTACGTGACCAACGACATGAATCTCGTCCCAGCCTTTCAGGAGCAGCAGCGGTTTGCACTCAGGCTACTTACCGGAATTGCTCGTACAATAGTTATATTGTAACATATATTTAAATAGTTCCACCAATCTGAAGAAGAAAGATGTGTCCGTGTGTTTGCCCAGTTATTAAGTTTTGGACGCTCAACACCACAACACGTTTACCTCTTACCTTATGGGAAGTATAGGGTACAAACTACCGGGCACAACAAGTTTCCTTACTTGATGACCAATTAAATTGTCCCCGTCGCTGGATGAAATACCCAAAGCTGATAACGCAAGATACCATCACCATCATCATCAATCCACCCAAATTGCATTTATGGCAGATGCTTAGGTAGCAGATTCCTTATCAGTTGTGTACCTAGTTTTGCAAATTTATCGAACATCATCCTTGGTAAGGTACCCCGATCTCTCACTCCTCTTTCTGTAAGATAATATTTCCACAATGTTACTACTTGAATTCCAGCTTTATCTTCATATTGTGGTATTTCCTATATTTAAACACACCACTCCAATGCATTCGTTTACTAATATCATTCACCACCATCTCTTCACTGACAGCTCGGAAAAAAGAACTTAGTCGATCAGTTCGTGTCATTTCTCCAAAGTCTTTACAGTCCAAACGTTGAAACACTTTAGTAACGCTACTCTTTGGATGGAAATGGTCCCTAACAAATAGAGCAGGATTATCAATATTATTTCTAGATCCTGAAAACGATGGAATCAACTAGAGAGAGAATATTCTGGATGTGGTGCTAGTAAGGCCAGATGATCTCTACAGAGAAACCGAAGTAATAAACGGTATTAGTGATCACGAAGCCCTTTTTGTCATAGTTAAAATAAATGTGGGAGAAAGGAAGGTATTAAATTTGGGACTATTAGGCAGTACCTTATGGCTGATAAAACAGTCATGCGGGAGTTTCTAAAAAGTAACTATGATGGGTGGAAAACGATAAATAAAAATGTAAACAGATTCTGGGATGGGATTGAAGCAATTGTGAGCAATGTTAAAATAGGTTTATACCTTTAAAGGTGGTAAGGGACGGTAAAGACCCACTATACTATAACAGAGAAGTAAAGAGAGTAAGAAGGAGGTCCAGGTTGCTTTTTTTTTGCTAGTTATTTTACGTCGCATCGACACAGATAGGTCTTATGGCGACGATGGGACAGGAAAGGGCTAGGAGTGGGAAGGAAGCGGCCGTGGCCTTAATTAATTAAGGTACAGCCCCAGCATTTGCCTGGTGTGAAAATGGGAAACCACGGAAAACCATTTTCAGGGCTGCCGACAGTGAGGTTCGGTCCAGGTTGGAAAGAACTTTGGAAGTAAGGAGAAATTGAAAGAACTTAATAAGGAATTGAATTTAGCAAACAAGTCTGCTAAGGATAACATGATGACAAGCGCAATTGGTCATCATACAAATTTTAGTGAAAAATGGAAGGGTATGTATAGACACTTTAAGGCAGAAACCGGTTCCAAGAAGGACATTCCAGCAATCATTAATGTACAAGGGGAGTGTGTATGCGAGGACCTCCAAAGGCAGAAGTATTCAGTCGGCAGTGTGTAAAGTTTGTTGGTTACGAGGATCATGTCCAGATAGAGGAGGTGACTAATACTAAAGAAGTATTAAAATTTACATATGATAACAATGACCTTTACAGTAAGATACAAAAATTGAAAACTAGAAAAGCGGCTGGAATTGATAAGATTTCTGGGGATGAACAAAAGGCAATGGGATGGGATATAGTAGTACCATATCTGAAGTACTTATTTGATTGTTGTTTGCATGAAGAAACTTTGCTAAATGAATGGAGAGTTGCTATAGTAGCCCCTGTTTATAAAGGTAAGGGTGATAAGCATAAAGCTGAAAATTACAGGCCAGTCAGTTTGACATGCATTGTATGTAAGCTTTGGAAAAGCATTCTTTCTGATTATATTAGACATGTTTGCGAAATTAATAACTGATTCGATGAAAGGCAGTTTGGGTTTAGGAAAGGTTATTCCACTGAAGCTCAACTTGTAGGATTCCAGCAAGGCATAGAAGAAATCATTGATTCAGGAGGTCAAATGGACTGTACCGCGATTGACCTATCTAAGGCATTTGATAGGGTAGATCGTAGGAGACTATTGGCAAAAACGAGTGCAATTGGACCAGACAAGAATGACTGAATGGGTAGCTATATTTCTAGAAAAGCACTCAGAGAATTAGAGTAGGCGAAGCTTTATCTGTCCCTATAATAATTAAGAGGGGAATTCCTCAAGACAGTATTATTGGACATTTATATTTTAATATATGTATATCAATGATATGAATAAACAAGTGGAAATAGAGGTAAGGCCTTTTTCAGATGATGTTATCCTGTACAGAATAATAAATAAGTCAAAAGATTGTGAGCAACTGCAAAATGAGTTCGATAATGTTGTGAGATGGACAGTACGCAATGGTATGATGAAAAACGGGGCTAAATATCAGGTTGCGAGTTTCACAAATAGGAAACGTTCTCTTAGTTTTAATTACTGCATTGATGGAGTGAAAGTTTCTCTTTGGGATTTTTTTAAATACCTAGATGTTAAGAAAAGATCTTCATTGGAGTAATCACATAAATATGATTGTAAATAAAGAGTACAGATCTCTGCACATGGTTGTGAGGGTACACAGGGGTTGTAGTGAGGATGTAAAGGAGAGGGCATATAAGTCTCTAGTAAGACCCCAACTAGAGTATGGTTGCAGTGTATGGGACCCTCACCAGGATTACTTGATTCAAGAACTGGAAAAAACAAAGAAAAGCAGCTAGATTTGTTGTGGGTGATTTCCGACAAAAGGTTAGCGTTACAAAAATGTTTCAAAGTTTGGGGTGGGAAGACTTGGGAGAAAGGAGACGAGATGTTTGACTAAGTGGTATGTTCCGAGCTGTCAGTGGGAAGATGGCGTGGAATGTCATCAGTAGACGAATAAGTTTGAGTGGTGTCTTTAAAAGTAGGAATGATCAAAATATGAAGATAAAGCTGGAATTAAAGAGGACAAGGTGGGGCAAATATTCATTTATAGGAAGAGGAGTTAGGGATTGGAATAACTTACCAAATGATATGCTCAATAAATATACAATTTCTTCGCAATCATTTAAGGAAAGTCTAGGAAAACAGCAGATAGGGAATCTATCACCTGGGCGACTGCTCTAAATGCAGATCAGTGATTGATTGATTGATTGATTGATTGATTGATTGATTGATTGATTGATTGATTGATTGATTGATTGATTGATTGATTGATTGATTGATTGATTGATTGATTGATTGATTGATTGATTGATTGATTGATTGATTGATTGATTGTCTTCCACTTGGGCAGACGCGCAATATAAACCAATACTAATGTAAATAAGACCTGATAGCTTCACAACGCATGACCAAAGCTTGCGCTACGTTGTCAAATATCAATACATGACTTCGGGTCTAATCCAGACCGAATCCAAACCTCTCACCAAAACCAACACAGACTCCAATACTCAGACCGTAACAAAAAACATGGCGGTTGAAGTAGCCGGAAAACTGTTATTGGCGAGCAAAAAATATCACATACACGGCCAGGACGAATAGAAGTACATAGTGTGACGACTTCTGCTGTTTGATATGTTCCTACACTACGCGGCGCTGGTGTAGGTAAACAGGGATCAGCTGTCCCTGAACATGTGATTTTAAATGAGATCTGATGTGACTTAATTCGGAATTTATCGTTTAAATAAATTGTTTAAAACCGTGTGTTTATTATTGTTATGTTTCAGGAATGTGCATTCTCTTTACTGACCGATGACTGTGTTTATGTGCGATCTGTGTTTCGTGCAAATTAAGATTATAGTGTTCCTTGTTTTGAAAGTAATATGTTACAAATTCGTAGGAAATATTTTACATTTAGTAATGGTTTAATGACATTACTTCTGAAATTGGTTCGTCAGTGTCTTAACGAATATGTCAAACGGGTATGTGTGCATAGAGCTATTTCATTAATTCACCACAAAATCAAACTCGGTTGCAAATATCAGCTATAACCTTAAAAAAGCACATGTTCGACTGTTAGTGTAATACGCACACTTTTTCTTGAGCCCGATTTTTACGGGGTGAGGAGCAAGGAGGGAGTGCTGCCAGTTCCGGTTATACTGCCAACTGGATGGAAATGAAATCTAAATTGAATCGATAATATGATCGATCGATATGAATTTTCTAAACATTTATTATCTTTCGTCAACAATTGTGTCACACATACATTATTTAACATTATATAACATTTCTCAATGCGAATCTTGTTACTAGCTTGAATTATATAGTTTGGCTTTGCTGTGTAAACAACAACAGTACTAGTTTGCAAAGTGTACGCCAGACGTCGCACGGCGATGAATAAGCGGTTCATAGTTTGTGTTTCAAAGGTTGCCGATATGGATGTCGAAGATAACCGAGGTCTACCGATTCAGCACTAGGGAGCTCCGGGCTCAAGAAAAAGTGCGCGTATTATACAGGCTGCGTAATATACACACATTAAAACTCTGCAGGCACCCACATGATGTTACGTACCGGTATGTCATACATATGTAATTCCTACATAACTACTTAAGTTAAATTATATATTAACATGCTCAAATTAATGAATCGTATCAGCACTTCACCCCATCAGTCAGTTACCTGGACATCTTGGACATTTTCCGGGTATGTTTTGCGGTCGTACAAGCTTGCACTTCTTTCCGTACTTCTTTTGTTCGGAAATAAAATCGGCATCGTATGTAATGAAAAATTAATTTTGGTATCAAGTCCTGAGCATGTTCAGTACAGCACCAAAGTCTATAAGAAACAGTAATTGAAGGTAAACTATCCAGGCATTCTTGAAATATTTCACCCCATATGCTTCTTGTACACTAATATTTCTCACAACAACTTCCTCTACATGAGAAAACATCAATAATAATTCACTCGATGGATAAATAAGATAGTATGATGCGTTAAAATATTCTTTTGACTTGTTAGGTCCTCCTCTGTATTGTTTTGCATAGAACCAATACATGCTGTACAGCGTACCACTTAGCTTGCATGTTTAACAATATACCCATAGAACTGATGGATGATATTAATTTTTGAACTGGTGAAAGGAGATATTTGTTCATCTCCCCAACTTGATAATGGTGGACCGAGCTAGTTGGTCGTGCGGTTAGGGGCACGCAGCTGTGAGCTTGCATCCGGGAGATAGTGGGTTCGAATTCTACTGTCGGCAGCCCTGAAGATGGTTTTTTCGTGGTTTCCCATTTTCACACCAGGCAAATTCTGGAGCTGTACCTTAATTAAGGCCACGGCCGCTTCCTTCCAACTCCTAGGCCTTTTCTATCATATCGTTGCTATAAGACCTATCTGTGTCGGTGCGACGTAAAGCAACTAGCAAAAAAAAGAGATAATTGTGGTTGATCGAAGGTAAGCGTGCTGTAATTTTTTCCTGAGCTTTACTTGTGATTTTGGCATTCTTTTTGACAACCAGCTTTTGCCATGGCTCTAATCTGACTGAAAAATTATGTTAAGGGCACTATCACTTTAAGGCAGGTGTTGACGTGGGATAGCCTTCGACCACTTTGAGAACAGAGTGGGATCTTTTGGGGGGTGAAAAAAATGACGCTTATCATTCGAATGTTTATTGTAACCCGAATTACAACCCGGGACATTGCAAGTTGTAGGCATATTCACATGCGGTAGTAAATTGAAGCATATGTCAAAGTATACGTCATACTTCTCAAATGCATAATCTGTTTCACTTTTCAGTTCATGAAAAGTGAATGCCAGCTATTTTGCACTTATACAACTGGAAAATGTATAAAACTACTGAAAAAGACCACAAACTGTTTACACACTTCCACAGTAAGCCGACGAAAAGCACGCGTACTTGGCCCTTTTATCGACAGCAGCGCTGCAGGTGGCGGAGAACATGTACACCGTGTTTGTTAACATGTGATTCAGAGGGAGTCGTCACACTATTCATTTGTATTCGTCCTGTACACGGCGGTAGTTTAACATGATAAATGTAACATCATAATGAAAATAACTGTTGCGCGTACGAAAACGCTTCGCATACAACCACCCATCACATATAATAAAATAGAATCACGTATCCTGGTAGAATAGATGGACAACTCCACAGTAAAGGAGGACAACAATCTAATTATTTAGAAATTTCACTTAGTCAAATAACGGCTCACATGGTGGCCATGATCGTTACGGCGTTAAGTCTACATAGCCTGACACCGTGTTTAGCCGCTTCGAATCAAGTTGGTCGAAAAGATTTAACCATCCGAATGTTGACCATCAGGAAAGGTGAGGGGGCGGTACACAACTTCTAATCATTAGATTGCGTGCCTAATTCAGTTCTAAACTTCTCCACTGTATTCAAATTGAGTGAGGAAATATTGATGGTGATTCGTCCATCGGGTGGGAAATTTAAGCTTCGAGCAGACACATTACTGATATTCGACAGGATTAGGCTATGTGCCGGCTCCCAGTTTCACCCTCTCCCTCTCTACTATCATATATCGCGTCATTCATTTCACCTCATTTACTTCTCTGTTAAGTTGACGTCAGGAAAAGCATGCTGTCCTAAAAACTCGCTACGATGGTTCATCTCACTGCACACACGACCCCGTAGACAAACGGGATAAGGAGAATGTTTGAACAGACATACATACCCAATTAACATTTTCTCTCAGATTTCGTATCACTGGATAGATGGAAATATATGATGAAACTGTGAAAATGATATAACACCATTCTGAATGTTAAAAATAAATTAAGTTTATTCATTCCCATGAACTCTGAAACATAATGTGTTGCCCTAGTTTCAAAGTTGTGGTTAATTTATAATGTTCCGTGCCTTATGAAAGGAAAGCACACCCGAAATGATGAAGTTGCTAAGCTTTTCTTGATTTCATTCCCTCCCGAAGGACGGGGCGGGCCCCTCAAACCGTAACGCGCTCTCTCGGGCCGGGAGAAGGGAAAAGAATTGGGAGGTGTGATAGAAGAAGGTGATGGGTATAGCGATGTGAAAAGTCATGGGGATATAACGATGGGTCTTCTTAGCTGGGGAAATGGGAATGATAGGTGTTGTTCGCTAAGAGTGTTCAAATGAATGTAGCAGTGTGGAGATGGAATGTGAGGAGTTGCAGAATTGTTGTGATATTGTTGAGGGAAGTGATGAGGAGTCGGATGATATCTAGCGTTGGAGGTGGTTGAGGGAAAAAACTAGGTGGGGAAAGGCGTGGTCAGACAGATGTACTAGGTTGAAAAGTAGGGGCTGGTCGGGGGCGGCGATATGGTGGGTTGAAATGTTGTCAAATATGTTGAGGTGGAGAGAGAGAGGGCTCAACTTTATGGCGGTGGCGATAGATGTAGGCTCCATTGCCAATAAGTCGTTGGACATCTTCGGACAATATACGCCGGGCCGGAGGAGTTCTTGATCCGAAAGATGCGACGGACTGGGACGCCTGCAGCTTGAAGTTCCTGGAGAATCGTTCGGGCTGAGCAAGCAGAATCAACTCCACGGATCACAGAACTGCACATGGTGTGACAGGTTGATGCGGACTGCGTGGATGGTGTTGCGGCGGAGGCTGCGGCATCGGTGAAGTGTGTAGATGATGGTGACGAAGGCAGTGCTGCAGCTGTAGACGGAGATGTCTCAATGGGCTGGTACGGGGGTTGAGTTCCTTCAGGGGTACGGCAGAGAGGGAGGTAAGAAGTCATGAGAGGAGAAGGATGGCATGTTACAACCGTTGTAAACGGAACAGAATTATAGAGACGGATGGATGGCGTGGTGGTGGTGGTGGTGGTGGTGGTGGTGATGGGAGTAGTGTAGGAACGAGAGGAAGATAGTGGGGGCGGTGCCGACTGTGGTGGTGCTTCTTCAACAAAGTACGAAGGACTAGACGTCACTCGATGGATCTGGCGGTCCAAGTAGATTCCGTTTGCGATAAAATGAGGAACGTCGGCCGCTGAATGGAGATGTAGAAGCACTCGACGTGTAGGAACGAAGTATTGCAGTATCCTTGAGACGCTTCGGCTGGGACGTGTGCCAGTTGGAGTTTGATAAGTAAGTCCTGGTCAGAAAGGGTGGGATCAACATCATGGAGCACGCAGCTTGACATCGTGCTGGGGGGCTGACTACCAACTAGGTGTCGGCCCAATATACTGAGTGTATCGGCGGGAAGCTAAATTATAGATGGTGTGCCACCCGGCTGAGCAAAAATGATTAAAAGGTGCGATGGAGTTCGGTGCAATGCAAATGAGAGAAGATGTGCAAATTGAGATTTGATGTGCTTCCTGCGTTGCTAAGCTCTCCTTTTTGGAAACTCTTAAAACATATTGTGCCCGTTCGCATCTCATAGACCATTTACAAAATGGCGGCGTAGGAAGGTATGGCCCATGCGATCTATTAAGGCAATGAACTTCTCATTAATACGGTATATAGGAGACCATGCACGTCACGGTACGGACTGATTTGGAAGACACTGCAGGACAGTAGAGGCTCAGTTGGATTGTTTTATAAAAAAAATATAGCAGCGGACTAATTGTTAAAAAAATATACTCTAAAAATTTCAACGGCAGAAGAAAGACGCAAGTACAAGCTAAGCTTTACATCGGAAGATTATCCTAAACTTCTGAAGAAGATATTGACTTTTTACGATCGACGATCATATCTGACAAAATAATTCACCGGCGTACATTATAAAAGAGACGAGATATTATAAAAATAAGTAAATCGCGGTGAGATACATCTGACTTGGATCCGGTGAGCAACCACTCTGCGATTGGCGAAGAAGGACTCACTATATCGGAGGACCGATAATTTCGTATGGGAAGAAAATTACCCCTGTTGTTATAAACTTAATATATATACGGAGAACTTATCCCAACTGAAGAAAATTTCGTCGTGAAGAATAAGCAGTAGAACAATGGAATATATCATGACTGATTGCTCCGCAAAAGGAATTTTCTACGCTGTCTGCAGATTTCGAATGATGACTGCTTGCTAAATCTACATGATGGACTGAACTGGGGATAGGCACCGGCCAGCCAGAGGACCAGCCGATGAGGATAGTCACCGGCCAGCCAGAGGACCAGCCGATGAGGATAGGTACCGGCCAGCCAGATGACCAGCCGATGAGGAATGGACCGGCCAGCCAGATGACCAGCCGATAAGGAATAGTCCAGCCAGCCATATGACCAGTCGATGACCGGGAAGACGTTGTCCAACCGGAGATCCAGATCCTAACAGAGGGTCTAACCACAACCAAGAAATGGAGCGACAACCAGACCAAAGATAACATCTGACGAGCTAAGTCTTTACATTTTTAGTAAAGTAGCTTCTTGCAATCTACACCCTCACTCTAACTTCGGCATGTGCTGATTAATTCGCGATATTTATTTATTAATTAATAACGTGTGTGAATCATAAAGTGAAGTATGAGATATTTAAGGCTATAAGATGGCAGTGTAGAATTAGAATTCTATTATATCATATACATGCTACCGCACTTGCATACATACAGTAGAAACTAGCATGAGTTAATGAAAGAAGTGTTACTTGTTAAGATCTAATAGCAATGAGTCTATACAACTAGTGAAACTTCGATTAATCTCGTATTACTTGTACTATGATTACGTCACGAATTTATCTGCGCGACACAGAGGAATATAGTTTACGTATTCCTTTCTTTATAGAAAGAGGGCATTGAACTCCAACTGCTGTTAAAAGATAAGAGGTCATTAAAATGCGTTTATAATAAAGCAATTCTAAAATGTTTGGCATATAGCTTTAAGAGTAATCGGCGATATGCGTACGGCAATAAGTATGCCAGTGGAATGATAATGTATATTGGAATGCTGTTAAAATATGGTTATTTCTCGGAGTATATTAAGGAATATTTGGAATGAAGATGTTTGTTTATGTTCTGCGGTATGAGAAAGAACTGCTATTCGCCGAGGAAACGTTGTGTTAGATTAACATGAGGTGAGTTTCTTTGTCATATGGAAAGAGTATGTCAAAAGAGTGAACATCGCGCAGATGACCCATTTTAAGGAAAGATTGACATGTATTATGGTAGAATTGTGAATCGTGACAGTTTTATCTGACATTGGTAAATAGTATGTAGCGAATACAAGAGAGTTCTTTAACATACGGTTTAACTAGGCTCATGATTAAGTACACATGTGATATTCTTTGGTGCGGTGACATTTCAATATAATACGTATTAAATTCATTCTGTACTGACCATACGAGTTGAGTAACTCGTACACATGAGAGATATTGAGAAATAGGAGATAGCTAAAGCACATTGAGCCGTTGGTGGAGGAGTGTGTGGATCGGAAACTACCTAAACAGTTAGATAGATGTTCATTTCTTTTCACGCAGATATGATTTGAGTTGAAGTGTTTAAAATATAAAGAATAGGAAAATGGTTAGTTAGGAGCCATATGTCGTAGGCTCTAGGGAGGTATTGTCTTAGCCCGTGAGTTGTTATTTATGCGTATTCAAGATGAAGGACCAAATAATCAGAGTTCAGATTTATGAATGGAAAATTTTGAAAGCAGTTTTACGATTTCATACTCACGCAAGAGTTTGTTTGGGAGATACATACGCAAAGATATGGTCAGATTAACATTTCGCAATCTGACTTTATCCCACTTAATTTTTATTACGTTTCAATTTAGCAAACCATCCATTTTTATCACAGTGAAATGACTTAAAAGTGGTGAGAATAATTAATATAATTATCGTGTCAGTATTCACATCGAGTATTTATATGGAGACCGTGATTGTTCAGTGATCTCTTAAATGTAATTAGAGTAAATCAAATACACTTCGGAACATGGCTACGAATATAGAAGTAAATAACCAATATGAACTTGAACATTGAATGAGAATGAGTGTAAATAATTTACAATCTTAATTATTTTACTTTTATTTGAGCCAGCGCTGACTCTAATCCTTTATACATAAATGTTATTAAGATAATACTACCCAGAATTCACATTAACTTTACATTGAACATGATTTATTCCAATAATTTTTCTTATACTTTTCTTTTAGAAAGTGTCTGTGTTATGAATTCCTTTTGGGTAACAGCTAGTTTGTAAGTTAGCTAATAAGTTTAGTAGATATAAGTAACTGATGAATTTGACAAAAGAGAGAGATTCTTTTTGAGGTTTTCGGCCGCAGGTCCTTACTTGAGTGAATAGGTTCCCCCATGATGCGTGTCTCAGCAGACCGAGTCTCTTCCGAAACCACGTTAAAAACAAACACATATAAAATCTCAGATTTTATGAGCGATAGATAGAATACCCTGAGAAGAAACCGAGTTACCGGGAGAACATTGCATTGACCGCTCGACTGTCGGGTGCAATATGTTGACGTATGGCTTGAGGTCGAACTACGTGCATGGTAACGCTCCAGGACACCGCCCTTGAGGCGGTAGAGGTAGGATCCCTCCCTGAGTGCGAGGGGAAATCCAACCCTGGAACGTTCGAGAGATTTAAATTCGTACCAGGTATAGGTTACAAGAACAATGCAATAACGACCATAATACATAAACTACTCAGAGAAAAATACTATCTTTTCGTGAAATTAGTGAATCGTGCATGGAAGATCATTATCTCAATCGCTGAGTACAGTTCGCACGGTGCCTATGATGGTTAAAGGGTGGAACCTAGATGATCGAACACCGTGTTTAGGCGGTTCGAGGCCCCCTTGACCGCAGCCTTTTTGCCATTAGAATATTGGACGGCAAGGTAGGAGAGGTGATGGTGCTCACTTCCTAATAACTAGAATGCGTGCCAAAAGCCTGGATTAAAGTCCAAACATTTTCACAATGCGCATATGGCGTGAGGCACTGTTGATGGTGATTTTTCCGTTAGATAGGGACGTAAATCTTTGAACAGTCCCTTTGGTGTTATTAGAAAGGAGTAGTCTATGTGCCGGATTGGGGCTTCACCCTCTCCCTTCCCACAATAATATATCACGTCATTCATTTAATATCATTAAATCCTTCGATTAGGTTGTCATCAGGTAGGGCATCCGGTCGTAAAAGATGGCTACGAAGATTCATTTCACTTCATACCTGACCCCGTATGGGTTTGACACACAAGTTTGAGGAATGACATTTTAATAAATGTTGATCACAAATGTTGATCTTGGATGCTTCGTTGTAGGCGTTTCTGTGGTAGAGATATGATTCGGCTGAGATGGAATTTCGTATGCTTGGTTATTTCTCGACAAAATGACTCTCATCAGCGAGGTGAGATTGTCATTGTGGTGTAGTGGTTAGTGTCATTAATTGCAAGCCGTCCACTCTGCAAGGAGCAGGGAGGAATTGATTTACGAATTATCTATTAGAAATGTTCAATCTGGAAGCACGGTTGTGGCAGATACCACCAAGCTTAAGGAATCCCTTGAATTACCTATTAGTCTCCCAACTTTGGGACAGAAGGATACTGATGAGGCTCTGTGCACTATCACAGACAATACCACCGAGCTAGCTTCTGTAGTAAGTTTTTTTTTGAAGTAAGTGATCCTTCTGCCAACCAACTTAAGAGAGTGCAGGCAAGATTGTTCAACTCTTATAAGAGTGTGAGCGATCTATTGTCTCTAAAACTAAAGGAAGATCATGCTAAGGAGGCGAGTAATTTAATTGATCCTCTATCAAAAATGTCCAGTAAAGTTAGTCAATTGTTGACTGGAGAAGCTACCCCCAAAACCGACGAAGCCACTGTTGTAAACATCGTAAGTGAGGGAGACTCGTCCAAGAATGTAGAAAGGAGGAAATCGGTAGCTGCTCAACAAACGTCTGCCCCGTTAGAAACCGAGTCTGATCGTCGTACATCCATTTCACCATTCCTTTTAAATAATGCTGTCTCTGAAGATTCTTCACGTCCTAGGCCGTTACCTACTATGTCACCTGGGTTTAGTAGTTTGCCTCACCCTTTGGCTATGTTACTTAGGGGAATTTCTAAATTTTCGATAACTTCTACTAATGATGTCATTTCATTTTTAAGATTTTTATTTGAGTTTCAAGATCACGCTCTAGTGTTTTCTCTTTCCCATTCTCAAATTCTTCAAATTATTTACCCTTACTCCATAGGTATCTTCTCAGACAAGATAGTCAGAGCCATAGCTGAGCAATCTTCTATAGAAGACTTCCATGCAAACCTTCTGGCGAATTTTATTCCGGCTAGGGCAATGTCCTCTCCGATACAGAAATACTATTAAAGAGTATAGCGACTGGATAAAACTCTCACTAACTTCATCCAGGACATTAAGTATTTTGCAAGGGTATTTGCACTTCATTTCCCAGAGGATCAAATTGTTCAGACGATTGTTGAAGGGATTTCCCTGCCCTACAGGTCATACTCGTGTTTTGCGTCGCGTCCTCAAACTTTTGCTGAGTTAGAGGCTATTGCTGTCTCAGCAGAAGGAGTTATGTATGCCGACACCTTACGAGTCGTTAAGAAGCCCCTTCCGTCTTCGAGTAATTTTCGGCCTCAACCTCGCCGAACCTTCACCAACCGCAAATGTTATGCTTGTGGATCGGCAGATCATCTCCGTAACAAGTGCCCAGTAATAAAATCGAGTGGGACAAAGAATGGAGCAGGTTCATCACTAGGATGTTTCAAGTGTGGCTCCTTTAATCACCTCGCCAAGAATTACCCTAACGCCAATTGCACCCCCTCCTGTTCAACTTCTGGTGCAACCTCCACCAACTCGAATAATTGAAAATGACTAGTGGCATCGGCTGAGTCGGCAAATTCATCTTCCCGAGGCTCAGCCCCGGTTAAAACCTCCGAAAGCTCGGAACAGGGAAGAAGTTCTGCTAACCCCGCAGTTGAATGCCCTACAGAATGCCATAGTATTGCGGCGGAGTCCCCCACACTTGTACCTTTTCTCAAGATTGAGTTGAATAGTGAACCCGTTACCGCTCTATTAGACTCTGGGAGTGTTTGTTCTATTATTTCGGCTGAATGGTACTCAAAATTAAAGTTCGTCTGTAAACTTTCTTATTATTGTTCGACTTCAGTTCAATGCGTTTCGGGTAATTCTTCTCCATTATAAATTTTAGGTTTCCTATTTGCCAAAATTCGTATTTCTAAATTCACTTGGAAAGTAAAACTGTTTGTGGCTAAGCACTTGTCTTGCCCCATAATATTAGGAGCAGACTTCATGTCTCATACCGGTCTAGTGCTCGACATTCAGAGCAACTCGTGCACCTTCAAATTTGCTTGTAACTGTAAAATTCCTTTGCTTAAGTGTAGTTCTGCATCATGTTCATCTGTTTCGCCTACCCAGGATGAGGTGTTGTTAGACCTTAGACATCTACCTGAGGAGCCGGCTGGTAGTATTAGTCAATTATGTCAGTCGTTTCCAGATGTATTTTCCGACACTCTTGGTTTTTTTGCTAGGGGCTTTACGTCGCACCGACACAGATAGGTCTTATGGCGACGATGGGATAGGAAAGGCCTAGGAGTTGGAAGGAAGCGGCCGTGGCCTTAATTAAGGTACAGCCCCAGCATTTGCCTGTGTGAAAATAGGAAACCACGGAAAACCATCTTCAGGGCTGCCGATAGTGGGATTCGAACCTACTATCTCCCGGATGCAAGCTCACAGCCGCGCGCCTCTACGCGCACGGCCAACTCGCTCTACCGGGGACACTCTTGGTGTTACTGACCTTATTGAATACAAGATTGAGGTTACTGATGCGATCCCGGTTAGATTTCCACCTTATAGACTATCTCCTCCTAAAAAGTAGGCTCTCAAGTAGATCATAGATCAGATGTCAAAGGATGGTATTATTCGACCTTCTGAGTCGGCGTATTCATTGCCTATTTTCCTAGTTCCGAAACCTCAAGGTGGATTCAGGCCTGTGATTGACTATAGGGCTTTAAATCGGAAGGTGGTGTTACAATCTGTGCCTCTTCCCGACCTTCACTCTTGTTTATCATGGTTTCGGAAAGCTAAGTTCTTCAACATCTTAGATCATAATCAGGCGTACAATCAGATCTCTCTAGCAGAGGAATCAAAACATCTTACAGCTTTTTCCACGGATTGGAACGTGTATGAGTACAACCGCGTGCCTTTTTTGCTCCCCACGTGGGCAGCCGTGCTCACGAGACTGCTAGATAGGGTCTTCTCCGATATCAATTTCGAATACTTGTACCATTATCTTGATGATGTCGTCGTATTTTCTGAGACCTTCGAAGAGCATCTAGATCATCTGAAAGAGGTCCTTAATTACCTTCGTAAGGCAGGATTAACTATGAAGTTATCTAATATAGCTTTTTCTAAACCTTCCATGTCATTCCTAGGGCGTATTGTGTCACCCGATGGTGTTTCTATTGATCATTCTAGAACACAGGCCATCCGTGATGTCAAATCTCCTAAGGACATCAAAGGTATTGCCAGGTTCATCGGCATGGTGAATTTCTTCAGGAAATTTATTCCCAACTTCGCTAACAGAGCGGCGCCCTTGAACTTACTCCGTAGGAAAGGCGTTAAATTTGAGTGGGGGCCGTCTCAACAAGCCGCTTTCGAAGACCTGAAACAGCTCCTTGCAACGCCCCCGTCCTTGCTATGCCTGATTTCTAGAAGAAATTCATTGTTCAAACCGACGCCTCGTCGTCGGCGGTGGCTGCTCTGCTTCTTCAAGAAATCGAACTCGGAAGGCGACCCATCGCCTACGCATCTAGGACACTCTCGGCTCAAGAAGCCAAGTATTCCATCTATGAACTTGAGGGTTTGGCAGTATTATTTGCATTAGAGAATTTCCGCCTCTATCTGGAACTTGTCCAGTTCGACCTAGAAACAGAAAACCGAGCCTTAAGCTGGGTCTTAGCTAAGCCGCGTCCTACTGGTCGTATAGCTCGTTGGGCCATCAGGATTTCTGCCTTCCAGTTTGACGTTAGGCATATTAGAGGATCAGAAAATGTTGTGGCGGATGGACTAAGCCGCATGTTTGCTAAGGATGTGGAGACCTCCGAATTGGAAGATAGTTAGTCTCTTTCCACGCCAATTTCTTCGGGCATTAATGCCATTCTAACTGATGCCCCCAAGTTTTTCAGGGATATTGAAAAATATCAACGTGAAGATCCTGTGCTGGCCCCTATTATGGAAACCCTATCTTCTGGGGAACAGGTCGTCCCTTATGTGTTGAGGAATGGAGTTTTATGTTGTCCGTCGAGGCATGATCAAAAGATGAAAGTTGTGGTTCCAGCTGTTCTTGTACCTGTGATCTTCAAATACTACCATGAGACCCTAATAGGGGGGCATTTAGGCATCTTCAAAATTCGAGAAAACATCCGAGAGATGTTTATCTGGAAAGGTATGGACGGTAAAATTCGAAAATTAGTAAAAGCTTGTAAATCTTGTTGGCTTAGTAAGCCCACCTTGTTCACTAAATTACGTCTATTATGTTCTCACCAAGTTTCGCGCTCCATGGAACGCCACTATATCGACTACGTAGGACCCTTCCCCCAATCAAGGGGAATGCCAACATCTCTGGCTGAGCGGTTCAACCGTAATCTTAGATCAGCGCTCATTGCATTTCATCATGAAGATCATTCCAAGTGGGATACGTGACTGCATTGGTTGGCCTTTGCTTTGAATTCGTCAGTTCATGCTTCTTTGAAGTTTAAATTTGTGCCTAACATGCCGTTCTCTAACCTTTGGTCACTTAACGATATTCTGCCAGAGATAATAGATCCCGATAATATCAGATATCTATGGAAGAAGGCTAAGGCCAATCTTAAAGTTTCTCATGAAAAGGTTAGGGAAAGATATGATCGTTGTCCGAGGCCCAACAATTTAAAAGTAGGAGATCAAGTCACGGTAAGAAACCTTGTTCCCCCGGGCAAGCTTGCCCCCAGATTTCATGGGCCGTGCATCATATTGGATTTTTTTGACACCGGTTACCTTATTAGTGAGCAATCCAGATACAGAGAGGATCTTTAGAGTCCACCTCTCTCAAGTGAAACCTGTATGATTGCAGTACCTTTTTCGCCATTAACACTTTAGCAGGAGTTTGAAGGTTATATTTTTGTAGGCCTTCTGCCCCAAATTATTGTATTTTGTTTTCTATATAAACAGTATGTACGATCTTCCCCTCTGGTTTTCCTGCTGTCAATTCCTGAGTGGCCATTACCAAGCCCCGCCTCCTGCATATCCACACCATTGGCATGAAAAGCCTTTCACGCCGCTCGGCCCTCAGCATCACCAATAAAGATCGTACCCTCTAAATCTCAAGTCAGCAACAACACCTTTCTGTCGCCGAGATCTTAGTGTGTCAGTGCCCCCGCAGCCGTTCGCCGCCGTACTACCACTGAGGTGGGGTACGGGCCCACTCCATTCCCGTGAAGTCTGCTTTGGTACGGCGCGCCGGAGTCCATGTCACGGCAAAGGCTGAAGTGCGGCGCCCCTACCGCCAATTCATCTGGGGATTGTAGATATTCTTATAATCTGCGGCGTTCTTCACCACGACTACCCCTCTCATAGTACCGGGAGAGGTGTATCTGAGGGTACTTGAGGGGTCCGGGCGACCTTAACTGGACATCGGCAGCGGCGGCAGGCCTTGCCGTCAAAATAATTCACATGTATTGTACCTCCTATGACTACAAGGACACTCTAAAGCTGGAGTTTAACAAGTTTCTACCTATCAAAAAAAAATTTCTTCAAAGTGAAATAATATTTTTTAATTCTTCTGTGCCACCTCTTGGAAGGACATTGGGGGGATGTCTGTACAGGGAGATACACCTCTACGCCGCACATTTAAATCTTGCGCCTAAAAGAACTCCTCTACTGGAGGAACCGTGAACTTGAAACTAGACCTACTTAAACATTTACTCAGAAGATGTCACTACGCTAATTTGACGTAATTTTGTTATTGTGAAGTTTCCTGTACTGTGTGAATTTCTACTTGTTTTGTTTGCCATTCATCAACAAATTTGGACAGTCTGCCATAGATGTCACTGCTAAGAAACTATGATCATGCATCCTGGTGCGAAGAGGAAGAACTTTAGATTTGAAGAAGTTTTGTATTCATAAGTTTTTTTTAACTAATTAATGTTCCTTTATTTTAGGGTTGGAATATTGACCTTTTCTTTCCGCCAGTTTTGAATCCAGCCAATCCCTAATTTCTGTAATTAATTTTCCACCTATCATAGCCTTCTTCTTCGATTTTGAGTATAACATTTAAATCCACCAATAAAATTGAGAGGGTGCGGCTGGTTTATTCGTGAAAGGTCTCGAACTTTCCCCGAGGGTTTATAAACTGCGGGTTTTCACGTCTCTTGGTCAATTGATCGTCGTCTAACCTAGTGTGTGTGTCAAGGAGAAGGCGAGAGGCGCCTCTTTCATCAGGCAGCAGTACACCAACAAGGTAATGGCCATATAACATCTTTATTTCTTGCGAGCTCCGCAGTTTAACCTGAGGGAAAGGTCCGAATCTTTAACTATGTTACCTGGTTTTCCTACAAATGTACTTTTTGGCCGGCTAATGTAAAAACTTCATACAATCTTTAACTGTAAATCGGGGATAGAGAGAGATATACCCTCTCGAGCTCCCCTTCATATTGGTGTGAGGTGGCAACGTTTTGTAACTGGTTTTCTTCCTTTCCGTAATGTCTTAAATTTTTTCTTATGCGAGGCACCTCCATAGTTTGGGAATAGCCCCTGTTTCATGGGCCCAGCGTCCCTTATGATTTAAATGTTCATATCTAGGAGCGCAAGCATTCGCCTCATTTCATTTGGTGTTCGGGCCATTTATTTAACTCTTATTTCCTTTTTGCACGAAGACCCTGTAGGTTGGGTACGAGATACCCCTGTCTCAGTTTGTAAGTTGGCCCATGGAATGCCAAAAGGTGTAAGATATTTTTGGTGTTGCCTTGAATAGGCTTGAGAACTGAGAGCACGTTAGCTCTTTTTCAAGTGTTGTGAATGTGCCTTTGGGAGGCCTGATTTTGTCATTGTTGGAGCAAGTGCTCCATGTATCGGGGGAATTCTGCCCTTTGAATAAATTGTGCTCTATGTAAATTTGAGCTGGGAACTCAAAAATTGCAAACTAGGGGCTTCTGAAATCTGGGATTTTCCTAAGTCTTCTTTTTAAATTGCTATGTCATTGTTATCTCACTAAGTAAAAAGTTGTTAAAGTTTTGTTGTTTTTTGAAAATATAACCTTCAGTTTGAATTTTAAGTTTTTTCTGGACACTGTAGTTAAACCCATTCATCCCGGTACCTTCTTTCACCTCTGCGTTCCATGGGTAACCCCGGAACAATAATAATAATAATAATAATAATAATAATAATAATAATAATAATAATAATAATAATAATAATGTCACTTATTGGCATAATAATGAATCAAGTTCTACTCTCTGGTTCGATGTTTTCGCGTACTGAAAGCTATAACAGACAGAGGACAACCGCTAATTCTATTCATTCAATGCAGTGAAGTTGTAGCTTGGAGCAAGGAGCAAGTTGGTTATTTGTCTCCAGTGTAACATATTTTAGGCTGAAAACACATTTTCTCTTCATTGGAGCTTGGAGCTTTGTACATAGTTCAACCGGCTAAAAGTCCACAGAAATACGTCAGCAGAAATCCGTCGGTAGAACATGACGTCCATTAAATGAATTCCTCACTGTTGCAGAACAGTTTTTGTCCAGTCAAGTTTTCAGTATTGTACCGTATGGCTTAAAATTAATATATATAACTTCAATGAAGTGTTTCTGAAACTCGCAAACAGGAAACTAGGCCAACTGGCACTATCGAGATAAAAAACCGATTTCAAAAAAATATGCCAGGAGATTCACTTGGTTAATCTTTTCACCCAAGTGAGAGAACAATGTTTTCCAATTTTAAAAACAATTTCGATTGTCAAAGGTTGTATCAATTTCGTGTGTTAAATCAACAAATTTCAAATGAAACGATCAACCAACGTAGTAAAAATCCACGAAGAGGAAAACGCCAAAGTGGTAAAGTTAAATGTGCAGTTCCAGACACACACAACAGAAGCTAAAACGATATGTTTGTAGAAATATGAATTAAGGCAAGTTTAGTCACAGGAAAGAGAGAGTTGTGACTCTATGTTCGAAGACCTAACATAAGAATGTCAGAAGATGTGGAGTAAATAAGACAGGTTAAGTTAATTATATGGGACGGGGCAACCATGTTTCCCCATTACGCTCTTTCAGCAGTAGATCGCTACTTAATATCACAAATCACCTTTCGCTAGAAAAGTGATATTGCTAGGTACAGACTTCCAACAGTGCTTGGTAGTTACACAACAGCTGTTTTCTGGTCAAGTTTTAAATATTGTACCTTATGGCTCAAAATTAAAATGTAATTCTCTGAAGGGATTCTAAATCTTGGAAACGGAGAACTTGGCCAAATGGCACTATCGGGATTCAACGAAACCGGATTTCAAAAAATATACTACCATATTCACTCGGCTCCTTATTTCAACCAAGTGAGCGTACAATGTTTTCCAAAGGAGCAATTGTTTGCCCAAGAAACAAACAAACAGCTTGCAAGGTCACAAAATATCGTACACGGCATTGACTCCATGATGTGCGATGATGTTAATGAGGTTAATAAAACTGGTTTGTGCAATGAAACGAGATTTAATCTACAGAAGCTGGACAAAAATATAATTCATGAAGAAAATGTTTTATTACCGGAATAGATTTAGCACCTGTGAATCCCGGTATACCATTCGTTCTTAAATGGGAGCACTTTCCTCTATAGGTGGGCCGGCGTAACGTTGCACATGACAGCTGCGCACAATATTGGTCACACTGCAATGGCGCACGAAGCGATGTTGCCGCTGTAACAACAGCTGATTGCACGACACATGTGTTTTTAAAAACATGGGAGAAATGTTTTTAATGTCATCGCGATGATACACAATACAAATTAAATCTGCCGACAAAAATTGAACTTTCAACTCGCCGATTATTCATCACACAAAATTATACGAGATAAATATACTACGAAGTTCTTATTATCGCGATGTTAGAAAACACGGAAGAAATCGGCCGACAAGGATCTCACTTCATATACACCTTCACCAATAAATGTTAGAATAATATACACCGGTGCTAACACAAAATGTTTCAAGTAAATTCTATAAAATTTACGAAAATTCAGAAACCTTATTTTCATACCTGATTCACAAAGGCAGAGGCTCGATACCCTCCAGTTCACTGCCATCACTACCGTCGCCTTCGTTGTCACTGTCATCATCGTCTAGGCAGATCATCAACTCCTGAGAGTCACTGATGATGCCATGTATTGCCATTGCCGAATTAATGAATGCTGCGACATGGCTAAATTTCTTCCTGCACAAAGCCGCATCCATTGGAGCAATACTCTCCCGGAACAGTCCTTCCACTTCAGTAACTGTGAAGGACGTGTTATAAGTGCGTACGTAATGTTTTACTTCACCTCATACCGTACCAATTTTTTTTTTTTTTTTTGCTTTACATCGCACCGACACAGATAGGTTTTATAGCGACGATGGGACCGGAAAGTCCTAGGAATGGGAAGGAAGCGACCGTTGTCTTAAGGTACACCCCCAGCATTTGCCTGGAGTGAAAATGGGAAACCACGGAAAACCATCTTCAGGGCTGCCGACAGTGGAATTCGAACCCTCTATCTCCCGGATGCGAGCTCACAGCTGCGCGCCCCTAACCGCACGGCCAACTCGCCCGGTGTCGACTAATTTAGTCGTACACATATGCGCTGGGATATTTCTTTACTGCAGCCATTCCACTTACAGTTCTTTACGGGCGCTCGAAGAAGGGGTCTTGTCCATTATTACGGAGTGGTAACGTGCAGTGTCCATAACAATGACAGAAGGGACTTTGAGCTGTAAAAATCGTACTCGTGTCTTCGTATTGCATCAGCCTGGAAAGAATTAATTCCTATTACAGGAGATAGCTTAATTCGTTTCTTTCCCGGAGTGCTGTGAAACAAGTCCCTACTATCAGCCCCGTTTTCGCTATCGCTATGTACCCCAGTCACTTTTTCCTTCTGTTCTTGGAGGCGAACACCTGTTTGAATGACAGTACGCCTTGAAAGCCCTAATGTTTGAGATATGCGATCCACAACATGACACTCCGTGGCTCAAAGGATTATCACTTCGCGCTTCATGACTATGTTGTCATTTCCGAGACATCGCACTGCATTCGTTAAAATAAAATTTCACAATTATCTCACAATGAAAACAAAACTTTCATAAACGCGCGAATCACACCTGACCACGTGCTAGCGGCGACAGACAAAACGGCAACACTTCAATACAGTAGTCAAGCTACTTATAGATGGCACCACTATACTACCTATATTGCCAACAACAATCAACTGAAAATAGTTCGTATCTATTTTGTAGTTCGCTTAAACCTTATAATATATTTTAAATGCTCATATTTGTGTAAGCAAATACAAGATTATGAACACTATACGGCATTAAATACGAATTAACATGAATAAAATGCGTAACTGTATCAGACATAAAAAGTAGTGGATTGGTGATTCTGACTGACGGGTGACGTTCTTCATTTCATTTTTGTAGTGGTGCCAACATGACTTACAACTGTCAAGTGCAACCTTGTGCCGGCCCACCTATAATTTAGTTTTCTATATCACAATGAATAAGCCCCCAAGACAAACCTTAAAGTTGAGACGAATCGCCCTACTCCAATGTTTTGGACAGTTGTACGTAGCTTTTTCAAAAGTATTCAGATCCATAGATGCCAAAGTACAGGGCATTCCAAAGTATATATCAGGGTTTTAAGGCTTTATGGTACTTATTACACTGAATTTACAATTACGGCTACAAATAACACATCGAATGAAAGAGCAACTCCAAGAGTTGTAAGGGATACAGACTTCGGTTTACGTGCCAACTTTGCAAAGCATGATGATGATGATTTTCTGCATCTTTTCGTGTTCAGTGATAAATCAACATTTCACCTAAATGGACATGTGAACAGTCATATTGTGCGCATCTGAGGATCAGCAAATCCCCACGACATAGTACAGTTACAACGTGACTCCCCTAAATTGAATGTTTTTGTTCCATATCCCGGTGGAAAGTTTATTGGCCTTTCTTTTACGCTGAAGCGACTGTAACGAGAGTTTCTTATCTTGATGTACTTGAAAAATGGCTCTTCCCTCAATTACAAGGAGCAGAACCAGAAAACTTTATTTGGCAGCCAGATGGTGCGGCGCCTTGTTGGCATAACTCAGTAATACGATTGGTTAAACGACTTTGTATCCAAACGCTGGAATAGCGCAAGGGGCCACATGACAGAGCTTGTTTCGCATGGCCTCCAGGTTAACCAGATCTGACGCCATGAGAATTATACCTTCGGGGATTCGTCAAAGATCGTGTGTTTGTACCACCACTACCAGTGGACCTAACTGATTTAAGAAACAGGATCGAAGCAGCTGTAGCAATAGTTACTCCAGACACACTGAGAAAGGTGTGGGACGAACTCGCCTACCGACTTGATATGTGCCGTGTGAAGAATGATGCTCACATTGAACACTTGTAGGACAAACTGTTTGAGTTGCTCTTTCTCTTGATGTATTATTTACAAATGTAAGTTCAATGTAATAAACACTACAGAGCCTTAAATTTCTGATATTCATTTTCAAACACCCTGTACAACTCCAAGCTGCAACTACACTCGATATGAACTGTAAGCAAATAATGCAATATCTGTTTTGATTCCATTCAAATGACATATAAAAACTGGAAAGTGTAACTTTTATTCATAAGATATCTTAACAGTGCGTTTTGAATTTCCTATTACTTTATATATAGTAAATTCGACTATCGAAGACACGCTTACGTTCTAGTATCAAATATATCTGATATATATATATATATGTATATGAATGTTTTGTTTGTATGTATCTCTGGAGTGGAATCAAAAACTACTTAACTGATATCGCTGAAAACTTCACAACTTGTTCTTATTACCTCTGGGATGGTTTGGGAAGTGGTTTTGAACGAAATCTGACGGGAAGTTCGGCACAGGGGGTGAGGAAGGTGAAAAAAAAGAAAATAGGGGGAAGTAAGTAAACCACATGACAACTCTAATCAGTGGGTTGTCTAACCTTTCTCTTAAAAGTTACCTTCTTCGTCTTTTTATTATTATTATTATTATTATTCCATAAACGGTATATAAAGTTAAAAAGTCCAAGTTCAGTCCCTATGGCATAGGAGGTGAGAAGGAGTGAAGAAAGAAAATGTCAAAAATGACAGAGATTACGGGTGAATGTGTGTGTATGTTTCAGCATAACTCTCAACCAAACTAGATACACATATAACTTAATATCTGGAAAAATTGCTATAGGGGCAAGATACCCCTATATGTCATTTCACGAGAGTTTAATCCTTATGTAGACATAGTACGTCCACGCCTACGGCAAAGAAAGAGTTGTGATTCGCTGCGCGTGTAGTACCTACCTCCACCCCGTCAACGTCTCGTGTTCGGACGTACAGGGCTGCGCAACGCATACGACAACAATGCGAAGATCTGAACTTCTGAATAAACGACTAAACCTGGATTCTGTTCAATTAGTTTATTGAACACATTCACAATGCACTGTCTATGGTCACTTCTGAGCGGTTTTCCTCTTTTGTACTTCACTACACGCGACAGTCCTACCTCTTGCTCCATTTCTCTCACTATGAATACTGACACTGACTGCTGCTGCTGCTGCAAGATGCAACACCTTATCTCCACACTGTACAGCTTAGGACTTTCCCTCACTACGAGAAGACTTCCTGTATTACACCACGCCTTGTGCCCTCATTTCTCGTTATTAATTCACTATTTTATATATAAAAATATATATATATATATAAAGGTATATATAACAACTATTTGATTACGTACTCTTCCAAACTCTCTAAATGCAATAAACTAAAATAAAATAAATGCCAGGTACTCCTTTCCTTCGAGCTCGCATACAAACGAGTGAGAGCGACGGTTGCTTCTCTAATCGACTACGTGTATGTCTACGTGCAAAGGCAACGTGCTCCGCCTATTTGTTTACAACAGGATTAAACTCTCGTGAAAAAACATATAGCATCCCTGTAGGGAGGGGTGAAATGTAGAAATCCGAAAAATGACCGATATTAGTGGTGAATTCATAGTCTTTCGGGTAGCTGAGATGAACCGTAACACTCGGGATGCCGTTTGAGCCAAAGTTCACTTCCAATCGCGTTGGAGGTTGGAAGGGTTGAAAGGAATGTCAAGAATGACCGACATCGTGAATGTACGTGAGCATATTACAGCATTTCTCAACCAAACACAATACTCATATAACATTTTGCGAAAGAAAACTGCAAGGTAAGACACCCCTACGGGCAGGGGTTGAAAGGGGGTGAAATAATAAAATATTAAAAGTGAAAATATTATATGTTAATAAAAAAAATTTTTTTGAATTTAATAAATGGTTTAGAAAAATCTAAGGCGGTTGAATTAATAAACATGGCCAAAGCCGAGGCAACTACTAGTACGTTATAAAGATAATAGCGGAAAGTATGCGTGAAAACTTGCGACAGCGAATGTGGCTTACTATGGAGGCTCGCAGTGTAGGCGTAAATTTGGGCATCAACAGCTGTGAAGTAATTCAGTTACAAATGTTTAAAATATTTAATTGTTTAAAGAAAATATGGCTGGAATAGGCAGTATTTGCGCTCTAAATGGTTGCAATAATTACAGAGGACTATGTGTGTCAAAGTCTTTCCACAGATCTCCGAAAAATAAAGAAATGTAAGTACAACTTTAGATGTTTGGTTAGATTTATGTTTACACAACATCAGTTTATATAGAATGAATACCGGTACTTGATTTTACGGCAGTAGAAAATAGTAGAATGTGATGTACTAACTGATATTACAGATTTTATTAGATGCGAACAATGGGTTATTCAGAGCAGACAAGCAGACCTGGATGATATGTTCAAAAGAGGTGGACCAGAACGTTTGAACAAAAGTTATGTTGTATATTCAAATCATTTTGTACAGAAAGGCTTTAGAAACAAGAATTTATTAAGTCAGGGGTAAGTACACTGACTGACAGAGCAAATGCAACACCAAGAAGGAGTGGTCAGAACTTTATGCCAATTGCAGGGTAGACTGACGTCACTGAGGTATGCTCATGATGTGAAATGCGCCGCTGTGCTGCGCACGTAGCGAACGATAAATGGGACACGGCGTTGGCGAATGGCCCACTTCGTACCGTGATTTCTCAGCCGACAGTCATTGTAGAACGTGTTGTCGTGTGCCACAGGACACGTGTATAGCTAAGAATGCCAGGCCGCCGTCAACGGAGGCATTTCCAGCAGACAGACGACTTTACGAGGGGTATGGTGATCGGGCTGAGAAGGGCAGGTTGGTCGCTTCGTCAAATCGCAAACGATACCCATAGGGATGTGTCCACGGTGCAGCGCCTGTGGCGAAGATGGTTGGCGCAGAGACATGTGGCACGTGCGAGGGGTCCAGGCGCAGCCCGAGTGACGTCAGCACGCGAGGATCGGCGCATCCGCCGCCAAGCGGTGGCAGCCCCGCACGCCACGTCAACCGCCATTCTTCAGCATGTGCAAGACACCCTGGCTGTTCCAATATCGACCAGAACAATTTCCCGTCGATTGGTTGAAGGAGGCCTGCACTCCCGGCGTCCGCTCAGAAGACTACCATTGACTCCACAGCATAGACGCGCACGCCTGGCATGGTGCCGGGCTAGAGCATGGGAGACTACTGGCAAAAATGAGTGCAATTGGACTAGACAAAAGAGTGACTGAATGGGTTGCTATATTTCTAGAAAATAGATCTCAGAGAGTTAGAGTAGGTGAAGCTTTGTCTGACCCTGTAATAGTTGAGAGGGGAGTTCCTCAGGGCAGTGTTTTCGGAGCTTTATGTTTTCTTATATATATAAATGATATGAGTAAAGGAGTGGAATCGGAGGTAAGGCTTTTTGCGGATGATGTTATTCTCTATAGAGTGATAAATTACAAGATTGTGAGCAACTGCAACGTGACCTCGAGAATATTGTGAGATGGACAGCAGGCAATGGTATGTTGATAAACGGGGTTAAAAGTCAGGTTGTGAGTTTCACAAATAGGAAAAGTCCTCTCAGTTTTAATTACTGCATTGATGGGGTGAAAGTTCCTTTTGGGGATCATTGTAAGTATCTAGGTGTTAATATAAGGAAAGATCTTCACTGGGGTAATCACATAAATGGGATTGTAAATAAAGGGTACCGATCTCTGCACATGGTTATGAGGGTGTTTAGGGGTTGTAGTAAGGATGTAAAGGAGAGTGCATATAAGTCTCTGGTAAGACCCCAACTAGAGTATGGTTCCAGTGTATGGGACCCTCACCAGGATTACCTGATTCAAGAACTGGAAAAAATCCAAAGAAAAGCAGCTCGATTTGTTCTGGATGATTTCCGACAAAATAGTAGCGTTACAAAAAATGTTGTAACGTTTGGGTTTGGAAGAATTGAGAGAAAGAAGAAGAGCTGCTCGACTAAGTGGTATGTTCCGAGCTGTCAGCGGAGAGATGGCGTGGAATGACATTAGTAGACGAATAGGTTTGAATGGCGTCTATAAAAGTAGGAAAGATCACAATATGAAGATAAAGTTGGAATTCAAGAGGACAAACTGGGGCAAATATTCATTTATAGGAAGGGGAGTTAGGGATTGGAATAACTTATCAAGGGAGATGTTCAATAAATTTCCAATTTCTTTGAAATCATTTCGGAAAAGGCTAGGAAAGCAACAGATAGGGAATCTGCCACCTGGGCGACTGCCCTAAATGCAGATCAGTATTGATTGACTGATTGATTGATTGAGAGCGACTTGGATGAGGGAATGGCGGAACGTCGTGTTCTCCGATGAGTCACGCTTCTGTTCTGTCAGTGATAGTCACCGCAGACGAGTGTGGCGTCGGCGTGGAGAAAGGTCAAATCCGGCAGTAACTGTGGAGCGCCCTACCGCTAGACAACGCGGCATCATGGTTTGGGGCGCTATTGCGTATGATTCCACGTCACCTCTAGTGCGTATTCAAGGCACGTTAAATGCCCACCGCTACGTGCAGCATGTGCTGCGGCCGGTGTCACTCCCGTACCTTCAGGGGCTGCCCAATGCTCTGTTTCAGCAGGATAATGCCCGCCCACACACTGCTCGCATCTCCCAACAGGCTCTACGAGGTGTACAGATGCTTCCGTGGCCAGCGTACTCTCCGGATCTCTCACCAATCGAACACGTGTGAGATCTCATTGGACGCCGTTTGCAAACTCTGCCCCAGCCTCGTACGGACGACCAACTGTGGCAAATGGTTGACAGAGAATGGAGAACCATCCCTCAGGACACCATCCGCACTCTTATTGACTCTGTACCTCGACGTGTTTCTGCGTGCATCGCCGCTCGCGGTGGTCCTACATCCTACTGAGTCGATGCCGTGCGCATTGTGTAACCTGCATATCGGTTTGAAATAAACATCAATTATTCGTCCGTGCCGTCTCTGTTTCTTCCCCAACTTTCATCCCTTTCGAACCACTCCTTCTTGGTGTTGCATTTGCTCTGTCAGTCAGTGTATTTCGAGTATTTGAGTTTATGTAGATTTTATATAAGGTAGCTTTATTATTAATTTTTAATTGATCTTTTCAGATGTTGGCCTGGATCTATCCCCTCAGTTTTGCCGTTTACGAAGGAAACAAATCCCAGGAGAAACCCCAAGAAAAGGAAAAGAGAAGATGAAATGGAGTCAGAAACAAGAGTAGAGGTTAAAGTGAAGTGGCGAGTAATGACACCTACAAAGTTACCTACGGAAGAGTGCACATAGTGTTCACAAAGGGTAAAAAGTTCAGAGCGTTGCAATAAAGAGTGTTCAGATATAAGAAACAGGATTGCGTGTTGAAAGCTAGGCTAAGTAGTTTAAATCATAACAAAATGAGAAGTAGAAATACAGAAAAGAATATTATTAGTGATTGTGAATGTAATTTTTATAGTGATGTAGCAGATAACAGTAGTATAATAGGACAGTTCGGCGGCCTCCTCCTCCTCCCGCAGGAAATTTGAATTTTGGCGGGAAATTTGGATTTTGGCGCGAGATTTGAATTTGTAAACAAAGCCACGTGCTTTTTGACAGCCACATGCTTTTTGACACACAACAACGCATCGCTAACCTCACTACTGCCATCTTGACGGGCCTAAACCTCAGTAGTACGAACTTAACCTCACTAGCGCGAGATTTGAATCGGTAAACATATCCATGTGCTTTTTGACAGCTGTCATCCGCCATCTTTAAACTACAGAGCACCGTGCTGCCCTCTTTATCGCAGTAGCTGCAAATTCGTCACCTGCCATCGGCAGTGCTGCAATCTTGGCGGGTCTAATCCTTAGTGGTACAAACTTAACCTAACTAGCGCGAGATAAACAAATCCACGTGCTTTTCTGACAGCTGTCATCCGCCATCTTCAATCTATAAAGCACAGTGCTGCCCTCTTTAGCTACTTACCTTTGAAATGTGGTGGCGGATAATTTGAAAAATGCTTTTTGACAGCAGCCATCTTTGAGCAATCAAATTTCCCGCCAAAATTCACATTTCCCGCGCGAGGAGGAGGAGGAGGCCGCCGATCTGTCCTGTTATACTACTGATAACGTTATAAAACACCAGGCTAAACTTAAGGACAGAAAGGCTCAGGGGAGGTGATGCTCAGATAAAGATAAAAGTTTTGCTTTTGCCTTGCATTTCTGTTCTCATAAATCATACAGGTTCTTGCAGACATAATTGTTTTCCTACTACTAGGTTATTGGAATTTGGCTAGGTAAAGCCTAGAATGAATGACATAGTTTTTGATTTTTTTACAAATTAAGTGTGAAAATATGAAACCCCAAGAAAAATTCGAATCTCTGGTAATCGATGAAATGTCCCTCAAGTGTCCGTAGACCTATAGTGCCCAAAATGACATTTTCCAAGGGTTATAGGCACAGGTTCAGAAATCTTGTGTGTCTTAAATGTCACTGAAGGAGAGTTATGTCATCAATCTATGGGCATATGGTTACAGGTCTGTACCTCAATCTCAAGCAAATTATAGGATATTATTTGACCAGAGATGCTATATCAGGGCAGAGCATTAAATATATGTTACTTAATGCATTATTGAAAATTCAGGACACTAGACTAGTACTCAGTACTGTAGTTTTTGATCAAGGGGCCAACAATGTTAAAATGAGGAAAATTCTGGGCAAACCATATATTGAAGTAAATGATTAAAAATATACTTTTTCTATGATGACCCTCACTTGATTAAATCACTGAGAAAAATCTAAAGAATTATGATTTCAATGTAGGAGGGGAAATTTGTAGCTGATCTCATATTGAAGAAATTTATAACAAAGATGCAATCACTGTGCCCAGACTAGCCCCAAGATTAACAAAACAACGTACTTCACTTCCACAATTTTCACCAATGAGAGTGTGTTTAGCTGTTCGGAGATTGAGTCATTATGTTGCTTGTGGCATAAAGGTGCATGTTCAGTTTAATTCTCTACCACCCTCTGCAGCTATTACAGCTGATTTTATTGAAATGTGTGACATGCTATTTGACATCTTCAATTCCTCTAAATGTAATATCCCTAAGCAGTATAGAAAACTCCTTCGCAGTAATTCTAATCATTTAGAAAAATTGGTATAAATTGAGAAATGTCTAAGGCAGATCAATGTGTTAAACAGAGGTGCTAATACAGGGGCGTTTTCTCCTTGAATGCAAGGCATTCATTGCATGCGTTATGATAATCGAAAGAACTGCCTGAAGTATGATTTTAAGCTGTTTCAAATCATATATTAACGATTTCATCTCTCAGAAGTTCTAAAGTTACGCGCAACAGTACTAGTTCCGTTGCTTGACTACGTGTGGTGCTGGTGTAGTCTCGCCATCTATTCCACTTTAGAAAGAAAGAGACAGCAAACGGAGGAGTTAAGGATGTAAGGCATTCAATTTTAAAATTGCATTCGGTGGCAGACATAGTTCTGAAACACTCCGAATGATGTCACTGCAATTGAAACTTGGCCAGACTTTGTCACCCCATACATGTTCTACCGTCTGCCATCTGTTAGCAACTTGGAGGAAGTCAGCATGTCCAAATTTACACCTAACGGGACCCACGGATTACCCCCAGCGAGAACCCAATGTGATGAAACTGACCAATGCCACTGGGGTGACTTACATCCAGTGCTTGAGTTCTGCCTGACTAGTGAGTTCATTCATTGTGTGTTTTGCTGATTAGTGAGTTCATTGTGTGTGTGCTGTTCCTGTGCAATTCGTCGTTTTCGGTGCTTTGTTATATTTTATGCCTATGTGGTATTAACGATGGATGAGTATAAAACGGATGTAATTGTAAATCTGTTTAAAAGCCATTTTCTGGCCGTTCGTTTGATGGAAAGATTAAAATAGTTAAAGCCGGGAGACCTCTCCCTTCCCTCGCAAATTTAAAAACTGAAAACAAGAATTGTGTTCGCATGTTCAATCCAGAAATTTATGGTAAAACTTGTTTGGCTCTGCGGCTCTGAGTCACTAAACAAATTATTCTGTTGGACTTGCGTATTGTTTGTTGCTGAAAATTCCCGTTGGAACAGCAAGAAACGTGGATATGCAGATCAAAACAATCTACACACTACTATTTCGAGGCACGAGGCAGATTGTCATATCCACGCATGGATATCCTTAGGTACCTTTGGAAAAACTAGGATAGATTTGCAGTTGGATAAGCAGAAGCAGGAAAATGTTCTAAGGCACAACGAAGCCGTTAAGAAAAATAGAGAAATTCTGAAAGGGCTGACTGCGGTGACATGCTTTTTGGGGAAGCAAGAGTTACCATTCCGTGGGCACAATGAGGCTAGTGAATTCAACAACAGAGGGAATAACATAGAACTAATTAAACTGTTAGCCGAGTTTGATGAATAATTAGCCAGTCAGTTCACAACAGCGAGTGTATTTACAGGACTCTCTCCACTCATCCAGAACCATTTAATTCAAAGCATCTACACCGTAATGACCGCTGAAATAATGATTCAGGTTGGGGAAGCTAAATTCGTAGCAATTATGATGGATGAGACTTCCGATGTTTCGAACTTTTCACAGTTATCTATTGTCCTCAGATTTGTTCATGATGGTGATGTTGCTGAAAGATTTGTTGGTTTCTATAATGTGAGTTCTGATAGGACAGCGAATGCATTGGTGAGACTTGCGATTGAGTGTGTGGATAACTTTGACTGCCGCGAAAAGTTAGTTGCACAGAATTTCGATGGAGCGGCGGTGCTTGCATGTCAGCTGAATGGTGTGCAAGCTAAATTAAAAGTAGTTCCTGAGGCTGTATTCACCCACTGCGATGCTCACAAGTTTAATTTAGTCCTCTGTCAAGCCGTATCATGCACAAAAGAATGTCGTATATTCTTCGCAATGATGAGTGGCTTTGCGACATTTTTTAGTAATTCTTCTAAGAGAACTAACCTGCTGGACAGTGTCCTCAAGAAAAGATTTCCTAAACTAGCTCCAGCAAGGTGGAACTATTCTAGTCGTTTAGTACAGACCGTCGCGGAATATCTTGCTCCTCCTCAAGAGCTTTACGAAAGCATTTTGGAGGAACCTGGGAACTGGGATAACAATACAGTTAATGAGGCAAGCGAGTTTCTCGCGAAGTTAATAGAATTCCAGTTCAATTTTCTTCTGAACGTTTTTAATGAAATTTTTTCATTGACTGATGTTACAAATAACATCCTTCAATCTAAGACACTAGACATTGCATATTGCACCAGAGAAGTGAGTTTTTTTAGAAATTTAAGTATCTATAATGCGAAACAGTGGATTTGCTAACATCTGGGACAGAACAGAAGAGAAATGTGATCCACCATAGAAGAGAAGAAAGGAAGAAACTTCATTTTCGGTTAAAGATGAGTATAAGAGGGTTTACCTGGAAACACGTGATATTATTCTAGCACAGTTAAAATATCGCTTTTGTTCATTAGCAGATCTGTACTTCATTGAAATGCTTGATTGTAAGAAATTTTCATTTTTTCCGTCGATTTTCCTGAAGAGCAATTCAGTAAATTGGTTGAAGTTTATGGAAAATATTTTGATATAGTACGACTTAAATCCGAATTGAGGGCAATGATCACTTCTGAACGCTTCAAAGATAAGACTGTGGCTCAAATCCAGAAATTCCTATTGACTAGTAGTCTCCACAGCGGTCTTCCCGAACTTTATAAGTTCTGCACATTGATTACAACTATTCCCGCTACATCATCATCTGTAGAACGCTCTTTCTCGGTTCTAAAGCGAATACAATCTTTCGTCCGCAATTCTCAAGGTCAAAGTCGTCTCTCTGAATTAGGAATGATGTCCAAAGAGGAGGACCTTTTTGTTGAGATGAAAACACGTAAGGACTTCTACGGTGACGTCACCAAGGAATTCTGCAAAATGAATCGCAGAGTCGAGTTCACCTACATGTAATTAGGGCGAGTAGTATTGAAATTTACTTAATACGTTGTGTGACTGCATAGTTATTAGTTGCATGCCTCGGTGGAGATTCCAGGATACGCCACTGTGCTAATAGTAAATTCAAACAATATGTATTCAAGGTTGGATAGATAATATCACCGCTCTTAAGTTTTTGTGGTCCGAATTGAAGGAACGATTTGATTTTCAATTTCCCTTCACTAGAAGACTAACACGAGGTTGTTTGCAAAATGTATTTGCCATGCCAGGGGTAAAAGGGACAATAATATCACTCCAGATCACAGACATGCAGATTTAGACTAGCAATGAGCTGCAGGATTCTGAAGCCGGAAGCGTGCGGCCGACGCCATCTTACGTCACTACACTGCTCCATACATTAATGTTAAGTAGTAGCCGAAACGAGAACTTTGGACAGGAGATAATTACAATAATTGAAAGAACATCAAATGATAACAATAATACTGATTAATTAGACTTATTAGGTCCTTTATTTTACTGTTAAAAAAAGAAACACGGGTGTATCAATTGTCAAATAACGCTTAAAAGTAGACCGATCAATGGTCAAATCTATTTCCATTCGTCTCCCTTACAGCATGGTTCTCACGTATTTTCAAGTACAGTGAAGAAATTACACTAATAAGGCGAAAAACATATGTATCGATTGGATTTTGATCTAATGCGTGTGAGCTTAAACCTGAAAATAAGTTTCATTTGTTTCACACAATTGCTCTGTGACTTCATTAGGTATGTTCCCCTTCATGACTGAGCTTAAACCATCACATGCATTCTCTCGGAAATACACCTGAGTAAGTCTGCACACATGAAAACATAGTTCGTAGGAACATGCAGACTATCCCTATTATTGAAAGAAATGAATGGATAAGGATATCCTTTATTTACAACTGCTTCTCTACAAGTATTACATTGTAAACAATTGACTAACCTTTTTTGACCACAAATTGTAAAATATATTCATTAATATTCTGTGATAATAATCCTAACACATGTTTCGATTTGTACAAGCTTACTAATCCTTCCACTCTAATTTTAACAGTAATTTTGACATCTTTAATTTTAACGCTTTCAAGAATATAAGAGACCGATACCACTATTCAATTACTAGCATGACCAAAACAGAAACTTAACCTATAACCAAGTGCTGTGGTAACATTATATATAATATGGTCTACCTGTTCCACTTTGATATTCTCAACTTGACATTCAGTCCTCTTAGGTTTCTAACCTACTGATATCACTTAATTGCATATATGCGAGTAAGCCCATTATGATTACTCAAAGTACTTAAAGAGAGTGGCGGCTCGTGACAAAATGTTTAGGGGGTTCACAGAAACGTTTTTATTCATGTCCCAAATCAGCAAAAAGTAACATAGGTACATAAATCACTTCACTATAAGTTCCTTGTACGGTTCCTTTTCACAAATAATATGGTAGAACCCCTGTAACCGAAGATAAATTTTATACTACACTAATATGTTAGTGTAGAACAAAAGTAAAATTCATAATAACTTTACTACACTGCGAATATTGAAGGATGCGAGCACTATTCTTGCTCTTTAAATAGCACGAAATCCGTATAGGTGTTAATGTAGAACAAAACCAAACCCTATGGCCTACAAAGCGACCGCTCGTCAGCACAGTGGCCTACAGGTAATGAGGTGTCGCGTGGTCAGCACGACGAATCCTCTCGGCCGATATTCTTGGCTTTCTAGACCGGGGTCGCCATCTCACCGTCAGATAGCTCCTCAATTGTAATCATGTAGGCTGAGTGGACCTCGAACCAGCCCTCAAATCCAGATAAAAATCCCTGACCTGGCTGGGAATCGAACCCGGGGCATCCAGGTAAGAGGCAGGCCCACTACTCCTACACCACGGGGCGGGCTGTGTTAGTGTAGAGCAAAAGTAAAATTCATAATAACTTTACTGCACTGCGAACATTGAAGAATGCAAACCCTATTCTTGGTTTTAAGTAGCACGAAGTTCACCTGAGTATGACGAGAAGAGTAGAAATAATGTGTACCGCATTTACCGGTCGATTTTTAAAATAACTGTTTCCGAATTGACCCCAGTAGTCTCCACATTATCTTGGTTAAGCATGGTTCTACTGTATCACATATTAATTATTCTCATCTTGGAAATTATAGACAACACTAACATAGGGAATTCAATACTCGCGTTTTTGTGTGCATGAGAATGTTCATGCTTATTCATTTTTGTGCTCAAATGAGCAAGGTCTGTGTACCCAGCTGAATTCATACACTTCTTTCTTTGTTGAACAATAAACAGGGCAAACAAGAAAGCGCATTCCTAGATCTACATCCACAGAGCCACTTGCGTGTTTCGTGCACTTCTCTCTTAAACTTATGCCTATACTCGCGTTTGCCAGAAAGCTGGTCTGTCCGGTCCAAGCCTTTTAATATCTAACTTATCCTGATAGGTTAATATTTCGCTGGTTAAAATTACGTGAACTGAATTAATTTCCTCTTACACAAAGAATACCATGGTCGGAAACCATACAAACCGAGAAGCAAAGCACCACACTCAAATAAATTTCACTTGAAAAGATTTTCCAATCGCAATGTAAAGCAAATTTCTTCCCGCGATTAGGAACACCTGTTCACAACGAGCTAGAAAATGCCTATTTAGAATTACTAGCGAAATCTGCCGGTAATTTAACGCAATAGTAGCTCCTGGGAGGCTGTGGATAACCACAATAGGGGAGGTGGCGGACCCTTGTGGTCAACTGTAATACTGCCACTGGTTTGAGGGTGGCTCTCACTGATCTCTATACCTGGATGGCTGGTAGCTTGGGTAGCAGTAAGCCGAATAGAAGATGACTGGCGTCGTAAGATGGCAGCGAGCGCACGGTGAAGTAGACCACGAGGAGCGCGCTTGCTTTGTTTATGCTTAGTTCAGTGACGCCAGGCCACTTGATTGTAGTTTCACGAGTGTTCTGTGCTGTGTTATTGCAAAGTAAATAGTAGTGTATTTTACGAATTTAGGTTCGTTGCCTTGTAGTATGCTTGTGAATTACAAGATTAAATTTAAATATGTATGTGTTTATCTGAAATATGAATGAAGAAACATTCTACGGGGTATTAACATACCGCAGTATTCAGCTTATGGATGTACTAACAGAACCGATCAGCAGAAGGAGAAATCATTTCATCGGGGAGTTTTAATAATAGTGTTATTTGCTTTACGTCCCACTAACTACTTTTTTAAGGTCTTCGGAGACGCCGAGGTGCCGGAATTTAGTCCCGCAGGAGTTCTTTTACGTGCCAGTAAATCTACCGACACGGGGCTGTCGTATTTGAGCACCTTCAAATACCACCGGACTGAGCCAGGATCGAACCTGCCAAGTTGGGGTTAGAACGCCAGCGCCTTAACCGTCTGAGCCACTCACCCCGGCTCGGGGAGTTTTATACTGTACATAAGAATCTTCCTAGGGTAGTGTTTTGAGTTTTAGGTTTATTGTATCTTATTTCGCATATTCCGGGAGCAAAATGGCAATTAATTTTTGTAGGTTTCCTTTCTCGAGACCCGAACATCTAAGATCATCGATTAGGAGTATCAGGCGGGAGAATTGGGAGACTTCTAAAACAGCTGTTCTCTGCTCGGATCACTTAGAGGAAGACTGTTTTGATAGAAATGGACGAACTGTACACCTTAGAAGTGATGTACAGCCAACTGTTTTCAATTTTGCTGAACATTAACTGCAAGTAAAGATTTACTTTTTTTTCTTTTTTTTCTCATAATTAAACTGACGGTTTCGATGAAATAATTGACGTGACCTTATAACAATCTTAGAAAATGAAGTCTGGAGGAATTCTAGACCTTATTTACATCAGTAATAATTATGGGTTTCAGACACTGGAGTGGTGGGAGAAGGGAAAGTGTGGTGGGTGTTTGGGGCTATTCCATTATACTATTCGTGGTATTTGGGACTCTTAACTGGTGTTACATATTTCTGATGACTATCAATATCGCTTTGCTAGCTGAATTTAATTAAAGAGGTCTGTAATAGTACATTATTTGAGCTACGTATATAGGTACATCATTTTAAGAATGCATAATTTCGTGGCATACATGTATACAATTTACAGCAATGTTTCCAGAAACTGGTTTTCACTCGTATTGTGTTACCGATCGCTAATTGCATGTATTCAGCACCTAAGTTAATATTTGCCGGCCGTTATTATACACTCATTTTTATTGCTATCCCGGAGATTTACTGACCTCGGAATGACGTGTCAGTGATCCCAATGTCCTTATGCTTTGAGTGAACATGTCTCTATATTTTTAATTATTCCAATGCGCCATTAATTGCGACTTAAAATTGACTATATTATCATTGCTTCCCCATAAGGAGAGCTCGAGGTTGGGTACGCCAACATGGCGAACCGCGCGTTCAACTTGGCGTACTTTCTCCTGCAGCGGAGACCTGCCATCAGCGATCCATGTATAGAGATCAGTGGTGGCTCTAGATAGCAAGGCACGTACCTCACCGTGCTCCTCGCTAATGGGAATATCAGTGCATAAACCATGACGTCATCTGCTTTACGCTTGCGTATAGTCTTAAGCACAATAGCGCATTGCCCAGTGTGTTCGCTGCACTGTCAGTCAAAACGAACAACTATGGGTGTAACGGAGCTTCAGTAGAAGGCGAATGCTTTCAATCGATTGTCGAAATCAGGTCAAAAGAAAGGAAAGTGTTAAATTATCCATGAATGCGCAAAGACGTATTAAAAGTGGGTGCTCACGTGCTCATGTGCTCCTAAGTGCCCACCGCCACTGCTTAAAGACGTTCTCTTGCCTTCCTCTGTACCCATATTTCTTGTACTATGGGCTTCCTTCCTGTCTTCAAACCAGAATGTTCCAGTCTTCTCCTTTGGTCTTTCCTTTCGGCCAACTTGTCACTTGTGAAATAAGGATTTGAAGATAACCTGGTTTTGGATATCTGCTGGTGTAATTCCTGCTGGTTTCATATCGGTTTTGATTTCGCCAATCCAATTTATTGTGTCTGTTTTAGCTTTACTTCTGCTTTCATAGAATTCAATTATTTGTTTGATAAGTCTGCCCAGATGCATTCTTTTAATATGTCCATAGAATGTTAGCCTGGGTTTTCTAATGTCACTATGAATATTTGTGTATTGTTTGATTTCCTGTCTGCTTCTAAGTTGGTATTCTCCGTTGGTGAGTTTTGGGCCTAGAGTTCTTCTTATGATCCTGCGTTTTTCTTTTTCTCAATGTTTTCAATGTCTTTTTTTCCTATTCAAAATAAGCGACTCTGATCCATAAAGACATTCTGGTTTAATGACTGTATTGTAATGTCATAGTTTTGTGTGCTTGAAGATACATTTTTGTAGATATTTTGGGTTAGTCGATTTGCAGTTCCCATCTTTTGGCATCTAATTTCATAGGCATTTGTTTCGAGTCCATTTTATGAATTGTTTCACCCAGGTATTTAAAGTGTGATACTCGTTTAATTTTGCCATACTTTGTCTCCATGAATTTTGGAACATGTTTGTTGTAGGTCATGTATTCTGTCTTTTCGAAAGATACCTAAAGCCGACTTCTTTCGCGATCTCTTTCAAGAGTTCAATCTGATTTTGGTCTGTTGAAATGTTTCGGGTTGATATTGCTTGGACATCCGCAAATGCTAGGCAATTATTGCTAGTTTTCCTCTGCCTATAGTGATTGGTTGGTAAATTTTGAGGATCAGTTTCTGTTTGCGCCATTCTTGTATCACTTTTCAAGGACGCAGTTGAAGAGTGAAGGCGAGAGTCCATCACACTGTCTTATTCCCGTTTTGATTCAAAAGGGATCTGAGATTTCCCCCTCGAATTTAACCTTGGTCTTCGTGTCTGTCAGTGTCTGCCAGTACTATTATTATTATTATTATTATTATTATTATTATTATTATTATTATTATTATTATTATTATTATTATTATTATTATTATTATATTTACATCGTTATGCCCGACTTAGGAGCTCAATTGAATCAGCTTACCTAATGTGTTGGCCTTCTCCTTATCCCACAATCTCTTCATCCTCTCGCTGAGCTTCTTCCTTCGTTATGCTGTTAAGTTATAGCGGCCCCGGTGTCGGGTTTGTCTTCAAATTGGTCATAGTCGATTTTGGTTCTGAATTTACATCTGCCCTGCACAGTGTCTTCCGAGATGTTGATTACCTGGAGATCTGTTTCGATTTCACGAATCCAGCTGTGCTTGCTTTTAGATGGAAAGGCCAGGTTGAGAATTATTTTAGTTAGTCTGTTACGGTTCTTTCTGATAATGTGTCCATATAATTTCAATCGTCTTTTCCGAAAAGTGTGAGCTATTTTTTCAGAATGACAATTTTCCTGGGATGATTTTTCCTCCACATTCCCTCCATACAAACTTGGCCAAGAACTTTCCTTTCCTATTTATCTATGTCTTTGGTTTCTGAAGCATATAACGCGTCAGGTTTAATTACTGTATTATAGTGTCTAAGTTTTGCTTTCCGAGATAATGATTTTTTATAGTACCTGTTCCAGGTGATCCTGTTAGCTTTCTGTAATCTGTTGCTTCGCTGTTTTAACCAGAGGGATGAATAATTTCTCCCAAATATTTGAATTGGTTCACCTGAAAGAGTTTGCCAAATTTAGTTATCATAGATTGTCCACCTAATTATCGTGAAGCTCCTTCCATGTATTGAGTTTTCTCATACGAGATATGAAGTCCCGTTTTGATGCCAAATCCATGTGATTTTTCAATGGAATGAATTACTTCTTGCCTGTTATTGGAAAGGATTGCTATTTTATCCACAAAGGCCGGACAGTGCAAGTGAATTGTATCTCTAAGTAGTCTGACAAGGGTTATTCCTTTAATTTTCTTTTCACAGGCCCTGATTACTTTCTCAAGTACGAGATTGAACAGAAACAGGGATCATCCGTCTGCTTGACGGAGCTTGGTGTTACTAGTAAAAGGCTCAGATATTTCGCCTTGGAGTTTAACTTTTGAAGTAGTGCCAGTTAATGTTTGTCTGATCAATGTCCTTGGTTTTTATCCCCTTTAAATTATTCTAGAGTATTGAAAATTGTTTGACGGTCAATAGAGTCATATGCTTTTTTGAAAGCTACGAAAGTAATGACAGTTTGCCTGGTTTTCCTATTTGTATGATAGTTTTAAAAATAAGGATTTGTTCTGTACAAGGTCATTCTTTTCCGAAACCTGCCTGTTATTCACCAATTAGATGGTCTGTTTATTCCTCAAGCCTAGTGACCCGGGCTTTGGAAATAATATTCGTGAGCAACTGGTATCAAGCTAATATTATTGATGTTGGTTTTATCCCCTTTCTTGTGTAGTGGATGAATTAGCGTACATTTCCATTCTACAGGGAATTCTTCAGTAATCCAGAAGTTTTCAAGAATCGAGTGGATTTTTCGGGCTACGCTCTCATTCCTATCTTCAGAATTTCGGAAATTATGCCATCTTACACTGGGGCTTTTTTATTTTTGATACCATGGATTATATATTTGACTTCTTGCAAAGTTGGTGGTTCTGAATCTTGCTTAGTTAGAAAGTGGTGTTACAAAGGTGAGTTGTTCTTTAGGGGATTCACAGCTTAAAAGATTCTTGAAGTACACTGCTAGAAGTTTGCAATGTTTTCGATTATTCGTTTCTAATGTTTCATCCGGGTGTTTGAAGCAAAGACCAGGTGCCTGATAATTTGAAAATTCTTCTCGGAAAGTTTTGTAAAATTTACGTATATTGTTTTATTTGCAAAATTTTGTTCAGCTTATGCCCATCTGTAGTGGCCATATCTGCGTTTGTCAGACCTGATGGTTTCTTGATGTTTGTTTCTGTATTTTGGTGAATTCTCGCCAGGTTAGTTCAGTTTTATGAGAATACCATTTCTGCCGGGCTTTAATTCTAAAGTCTATGGCATTGTCGCAGGTTTCATTCCACCACCTGTGTTTCGGTTTCCTGCGTGGTATGACAACATTTTGAGAAGCCTTCAAAAGTATGTCTTTGAGTTCTACCCAGTTCTAAGGATTGTAAGTAGGGATACTTTCGATGGAAGTACTGATGTTCCGTTTAAGAAACTCCGGATCGACGCACTTGGATTTTGTTATTCTTGGTTTGGACCTGTTTGGTTGAAATTTTTCTTTGATCGAGGATAGTGTTCAGAGCCAATGATTCCTTTTTTAACTTTAACATTCATAATTTATTTTTGTTTGTTCTTGCAATCAGCCACATGATCTATTTGAAATTCTTCCAAGTGAAAATTTGAGGATCTCCAGGTTTTTTCTTGTGTCGAAGCACCCAGAAATGTGTTGATATTAATATGAGATCATTTTTGCAAAAGTCAATTAATCTTTCTGCATTTTTACTAGTCCTGTTGTGCACTGGGTATAGTCCTACAACGGTTTTGAATTTAGTTTCTCTATCAATTTGGGCATTAATATCTCCGAAATAGAATGTTATGTGATGTTTTGGAATTGTGGCTGTAGTCACTATGCCGCACTCCAAAACAAGTGATCTCTGTCTTCTACGTAATTAGACATCTATAATAGTAAATTTGATTGCATTATTTACTAGACAACAAGTGTACATGAGCACATGTATGCCACTTGCCGGTGTATTGGAACACCTGTTCCTTCCTCTTTCTTCGTGAGTAGGAAAAACCACACTCAAACACTACGCAGGTGTTCTCCATTCGGTCACACAGTAATTTGCCGAAACATTAATATGAAATTTGCATAAAAGCAACATAAACCAAAACTGTACGTAACACAGTAGGAACATGTTTACAGTGGATCTGCAGTGATGTAAGATGGCGGCGGCCGCAAGTTTGCGGCTTCACTAGCACCAATGCTACGAGATAGAGCACTGCTTCTCTATTTACTGTATGTCTGTGCTCCAGATGCTCTAAATTTCGCAGTGCATAATAACTGTTATGATAAATAACTCACTATCCCCATCACAAGATAGCAATTGTGAAGCTGATGCTGCGTATTCCTAATCAAATACAATTATCTGTATATGAGTTACACTGTGAATGAAAAAGTAAATATTAGTGATAAGAGACCTAATTGTAATGAAGAAAATGGGATCATCGACAGAAATGTGCAAACTACATAGGCAAATGCAGACAATTATGTTATTCGTTGGGCAATCTCAAGACTGCCACACAATGAGTGTAAAACTGTTTTGATGTCACTAGAACTTAATTCCCATGACCCCGAAATCTTCCTCATATGAGTAAATAATTATGGTTCAAGTAACATGATTTTCCCCAATGAATGTTCTCACATGTTGTGTTCTAAAATGTCCAGTATTTTTCAGAATAATGTAAATATATCCATAGGTATGTGAAAGCATTCAAGGTGTCAAAGAAAAGTTAGTGAAGAACTTAATGAATGAAAATGTTAGTATAGAAGGTATGTGTGACAATTGTTATTGCTTGTTGGCCCTTAAAAACCTTGCAGTCTTCAATAAAGCTTTTGTAAATAAAACAAATTGCTCCTACACCTCTCAGCAGAAAAAGTAAAATGCCAAATTACAGAAAGTAACGCATATGTAATTTCATGTTCAAGTGCATTTGGATGTACATAGTATAGTACATATATAATTATGGTATGCGCATGGTCCCCAGTACATATGGTTGCTTGGCCTGTAGTTGTATGCAAACTGTTACAGAAATTTGTCATGACTAAACTTTAATTTGTGGAAAATAGCATCTCTACAGTAGGCTAAGTTCTTTTTGAATGTATTTAGTTGTCACTCTTCATGACGTATTTGAAAATTATATACAGTGTGCTATCACATGAAAAATCCAGTAGTTTCGGTCTAGCAGTAGACCTAAAATGGATGTTACTTTTCATACCTTATTTCGTGACTAATAAAATATTATAGGCCCAGATTAAACTTTTTGTACTTGAAAAGGTATTCTATAATTCCTTTAAAATTTAAAACCAATACATTTTCGTGTACAGGTGAAATTTTGATATCTCAGGTAAAAGCAGCAAATACACTATAGACAATGATGGACATTTCCGCATTCTCTCATACTAAACTGTGAGACATGTTGACAGTGGCGCACCTGTTGGCCTGACACTAAACACCACGTGGTAAGATTGAAACTGCACAAGTTGCATGTTAAAATAATGAATCTAAATAATTATGTTAGCGTTGTACTACTACGCAAGTTGAATGTTAATACTGATCGAATTAATGACTCAGTAATTCTTTCGTTTTCTCCGAATTGTTGGCTGAGTGGTCAGCGTTGACAACTTCTGTTTAGAAGGTCACGGATTCTATTCCCGGCGGGATCGGATATTTTAATCGCGTCTAATTGATTCTCCTTTTTCGGGGACTGGGTGTTTGTGTTTGTTCCAACATTTCCTCTTCATATTCAGACAACACACTACACTTCCAACCATCACAGAAACGTGCAATATTGATTAATAGACTTCGGAATTTTAGGTCATGAAATGTTATTTATATGCCTAAAATAGGCCCTCAAATAGGTTCTAAAATATCTTTAAGCAGCTTCAATTTAACGTACTTTAATAGGCATTAATTAAAATACCATGTTTATTTTGCTAAATTGATAATAACCCGTTAGGGGAATTATAAAATAAGTTTCACTCACCTCTTTGCTGCAAACGTCCGAGAATATAATTTTATCATGCGATTTGAAATGGGGAAACTCGTGTAACTTTTATTTTAAAGGTGACTTGGAACCTGAAACTTTCGGCATAATTTCCACACTGAACAAACGGGAATACCGATATGTTCTCACAGAATGAAAAGTAGTTTTTATTCGAGCTGGTCAATGGATACTGCCTCCAGCCTCGAGACAGACTACGGAAGTGTTCACCGCGGGAGGTTCTTAAGGTTTTCCAGGGTGTGTGGTTTACAGCTTTCCGATTTTAAGATATGTTTAAGATACAAAAACGAGTCAGCAAATATTGTATTTTTTCGGAATATATTAAAAACAAGTTAACCGATTTAGCGATAAAAATAGGAATTCTAGAAATATAGGAAAATATAGGTTCTAACGTCAATTCAGGCATTTTTGGCACAATAGAACCACCGTTTCTAACATTAAAAATACATGAAACCTGTAAATAAACTTTATTTTAATTTCTGTCGTCAAGAACAAAATAGGCTTTTCCCTAAGATCCGAGGTCTAGTGATTACATCCCTCCATATAGGGTTGGCGTGAGGAAGGGCATCCGCCCGTAAAACAACGCCAAATCGAAATGCGCGACACAGCTCGCACCCGCGACCCCACACATCTGGGAAAATCGGTAGAAAAATAATTTCTATTTGCTGATTTTGTTTAATTTTCTTCATATAATTAATCTAAAATAAGAATACCTGACAACCAAATGTTAAACCTAATGTTATGTGTACACTAATATTTTACAATATTGGAATTTACCTACAAATTTTTGTCTTGAGGAAAGCGAAAGGAAGTTTTATATAGATGAACAAGTTGAAAGTTATTGCATCCTAAAACAGCACAAACCTTACCAAACACGGTTCAGTGCTTGTATGATTGTAATTCCAGAAACTTTTGTCACAGAATAAATTAAATGTTCACGAAAATCTTCTTCTTAACGGACATCCAAGATAAAAATTTCGCATGGCATAAGCTGATCGGTATTACTACTAAACTCAGTTTCAAGGCCGCCCCGCTAGTTTCGCTGGCAATCAATATCTTGCGGTATCTCGCAAAGTGTCAGGTATTCTCTATAGTGTATTCGATAGCAGCAAGACCGACTACAATGTAACAGACCGTAATACCGAAACCAAAATGGTGGACGTCGTGGGCGCAGCAGGTGCCCACAGATGAAGGTTAGGTATCACGTAATAACTTCATTTCAACGATAAACAGCCGCATATCCACAATAATAATAATAATAATAATAATAATAATAATAATAATAATAATAATAATAATAATAATAATAATAATAATAATAATAATAAATTTTACTTCCCACTAACTACTGTTCACGTTTTCGGAGATGCCAGAATGTTGTCCCACAGGAGTACTTTCACGTGTGTAAAACTACCGATACGAAACTGACGTATTTGAACACCTTCATTTCAAAACGTACTTAGAAGAAAATAATTGAAATGATGTCCATTAAAAACAATTACCTAAGAGACTACTGAAGATAAATGCACACATACATGTAGTTATGTCAAATCAGTTCCTTTAGTATCAGGTACATTATGAATAAAACAATACTAACATACAGATATATGCAAGTAAATAAATACCACACGCGATAGGCTTCTTTCTGATGAACAACGTTTCCTGAATAAATAATAACGAGACTAATAAGAGAGAAGAACTAGAAAATAGAAAGTAATATTATGTAATGTTGAAAGATGACTCACCAAATTGTCCAGCTTACTCCACCTATTACACTTCAGGTCACTGTTTCCTTCACACTGCAGTATCCACTTCTTATTAGTAGGCACACACAGATTGTTATAAAATACTTTTACATCTAAGAAACTCGATACTTTGAAACATACATTCATTTATGGTACATCGTCAAATTTACCACCATCATCAATCTTAATAAAAAGAACACTATTTTCACTCATGATTAGTGAACTAAGTATCTCTAGGCCTAGGGTAGAGAAAGTGAAATCTGTCTGCAAACGAATAAGGGTAGAAAATCTCCAGGACGACGAAATTAGACAGAAGTACATGGATATGATTAGTGAGAATTTTCTAACAGTAGACAGTAAGCAGGTTCAGGATATAGAAAGTGAATGGGTGGCATACAGGGATGCTGAAGTAGAAACAGCAAGGGAATGCCTAGGAACGACTGTGTGTAAAGGTGGGAAAAGGCGAACATCTTGGTGGAATGATGAAGTGAGAGCAGCCTGTAAACGTAAAAAGAAGGCTTATCAGAAATGGCTCCAAACAAGGGCCGAGGCAGACAGGGATTTGTACGTAGGTGAAAGAAACAGAGCGAAACAAATAGTTGTTGAATCTAAAAAGAAGTCATGGGAAGATTTTGGTAATAACCTGGAAAGGCTAGGTCAAGCAGCAGGGAAACCTTCCTGGACAGTAATAAAGAATCTTAGGAAGGGAGGGAAAAAGGAAATGAACAGTGTTTTGAGTAATTCAGCTGAACTCATAATAGATCCCAGGGAATCACTGGAGAGGTGGAGGGAATATTTTGAACATCTTCTCAATGTAAAAGGAAACCATCATGGTGGTGTTGCATACAGCCAAGCTCATGGGGAGGAGGAAAGTGATGTTGGTGAAATTATGCTTGAGGAAGTGGAAAGGATAGTAAATAAACTCCATTGTCATAAGGCAGCAGGAATAGATGAAATTAGACCTGAAATGGTGAAGTATAGTGGGAAGGCAGGGATGAAATGACTTCATAGACTAGTAAAGTTAGCGTGGAGTGTTGGTAAGGTACCTTCAGATTGGATAAAAGCAGTAATTGCCCCTATCTATAAGCAAGGGAACAGGAAGGATTGCAACAACTATCGAGGTATCTCATTGATTAGTATACCAGGCAAAGTATTCACTGGCATTTTGGAAGGAAGGGTGCGGTCAGTGGTTGAGAGGAAGTTGGATGAAAACCAGTATGGTTTCAGACCACAGAGAAGCTGTCAGGATCAAATTTTCAGTATGCGCCAGGTAATTGAAAAATGCTACGAGAGGAATAGGCAGTTGTGTTTATGTTTTGTAGATCTAGAGAAAGCATATGACAGGGTACCGAGGGAAAAGATGTTCGCCATACTGGGGGACTATGGAATTAAAGGTAGATTATTAAAATCAATCAAAGGCATTTATGTTGACAATTGGACTTCAGTGAGAATTGATGGTAGAATGAGTTCTTGGTTCAGGGTACTTACAGGAGTTAGACAAGGCTGTAATCTTTCACCTTTGCTGTTCGCAGTTTACATGGATCATCTGCTGAAAGGTATAAAATGGCAGGGAGGGATTCAGTTAGGTGGAAATGTAGTAAGCAGTTTGGCCTATGCTGACGACTTGGTTTTAATGGCAGACTGTGCCGATAGCCTGCAGTCTAATATCTTGGAACTTGAAAATAGGTGCAACGAGTATAGTATGAAAATTAGCCTCTCGAAGACTAAATTGATGTCAGTATGTAAGAAATTCAACAGAATTGAATGTCAGATTGGTGATACAAAGCTAGAACAGGTCGATAATTTAAAATATTTAGGTTTTGTGTTTCTCCCAGGATGGTAATATAGTAAGTGAGATTGAATCAAGGTGTAGTAAAGCTAATGAAGTGAGCTCGCAGTTGCGATCAACAGTGTTCTGTAAGAAGGAAGTCAGCTCCCAGACGAAACTATCTTTACATCCGTCTGTCTTCAGACCGACTTTGCTTTACGGGAGCGAAAGCTGGGTGGACTCAGGATATCTTATTCATAAGTTAGAAGTAACAGACATGAAAGTAGCGAGAATGATTGCTGGTACAAACAGGTGGGAACAATGGCAGGAGGGTAATCGGAATGAGGAGATAAAGGCTAATTTAGGAATGAACTCGATGGATGAAGCTGTACGCATAAACCGGCTTCGGTGGTGGGGTCATGTTAGGCGAATGGAGAAGTATAGGTTACCTAGGAGAATAATGGACTCTGTTATGGAGGGTAAGAGAAGTAGAGGTAGACCAAGACGACGATGGTTAGACTCGGTTTCTAACGATTTAAAGATAAGAGGTATAGAACTAAATGAGGCTACAACACTAGTTGCAAATCGAGGATTGTGGCGACGTTTAGTAAATTCTCAGAGGCTTGCAGAATGAACGCTGAAAGGCATAACAGTCTATAATGATAATGTATGTATGTATGTATGTACGACTGTGAACGGAGCCACCTGTTTGCTGCCGTGAATTCTTCTGAAGTCTTCAAAAATGGTATTAAATCCTGCTCACACCACTTAGCAAAATTCTTCTCCTCCCTGTCGATCCCTTGCTGTAATCGTTCTTCTGGATTTCTCCTACCTTTGGGAGGTCTAATTGTATGGAAAGAAGGTTGATTTGGGAAAATTGTAGGAACTGCATCAGGAGTTAAATTAGGAATTTTACGAGAGATACGAATAGACTCACCATTTTCGGTTGGAAAGAGATCTTCCCTAACCACAAATTTTGGTTCGAAATATTTCATACAGTTTGGTCTTTGACTTCCAAATTTTCCCGATGAATATTCCTTTTCCATTTCTCCCGCAAAGCTCTATCTTTAGGGAATTTAAAAGTTGAAGTAACGGCAACGGTATAGTTCGATCTACAACCAGGAACGCAGCAGAAACAACCCATTTCGTGAAATGTTACAGTACGGAATATATAAATTATTATATACTAACAGTACCATTATATACACTCCTAACAATGCACCATACTGATAAACCGTTATAGATCACTATTTCACCAAATATATACGGTATTTTATACTTCAATTACTCGATCAAAACAACACTTTTAACACAATGTAAACACAGCCACGAACCAACAACATGTCTCCAACTTTCGCACACGCAAGTGCCATATTCCTCCGAATCGATAATAATATTGAGGTCTGATATACTGTAGTCGGTCTTGAGCTAACACGTTCAATCTTTCCTGTGCTGTCATATTCTGCAAATAACTTTTAAAATGCCGTATTTCATGGATGAGAAAGAGCGCTCTGGTGTGGCAGTGGTTACTACTTGGGCCGGGCGCACATTGGGACGCAGGCGAAGCAGCTAAAGCAGTGCAGTGCAGCGCAGAGCAGATTTTTGTAATCCACACCACCGCAAGTTGACAGACAGGACAGGACAGAGCAGAACAGACCGGTTCTGCACCTACTTCCGCCCGTCACGCGCAGTCTTCGAAACACAGTTTCCTGCACACGTGTCGCGTAGTTAGTTGAGTAGCTGAGACATGGAGGAGAAAATTATCGAAGTCGTGTGGTCGTACCCTGTTTTGTACGATATGAATCATGTGGACTATGTGAAGACTAAATTAAAACGAGATATTTGAAGCGAAATTGCCAAGGACGTGAATATTAACAATGTTAAGTACTATTAAAACAATTTATTCACAAATTACTTTTTAGAAAGTAGTTTAGGAATGGGACAGATAAGTCTAGAAAACGAAAAAATCGTAATACAATAAAATAAGTCATTTTGGAAAATACATAAATTAAAAATAAAGTAAAAAACGTGAAGAATATGCCAGCACACCAGGCAATAATTTGGCTTCCGTAGGTACATTTTTGACATTGCACATAAGACTAAAAACAGGAACAATGTCGATTACCTGGAATTTTTTGTCATCGTAGTAAGTCAGAATTTTCCTCTTGAAACTTTAACTGCATGCCACGGCACACTTCCTACCGTGTTAAAATAATTGGTAAACTTCTGTCTCACAATGAAAGGAATGGATACAATCCTCTTGTCTGCCGATGGAAGTAACTCTTTCTCAGGCATATTGACGATGTCCTCATCTACATTATTTTCAGGCAAGGTGTTGTATCTCAGATAATTATGCAACACACAAGCCGCCTTTGTGACTATCAACACTGTCAACTTTGATCTCGAAAAGTTTTCGGAAAACACGGAACCTGGACGCCAGTATGCCAAAAGAACATTCAACGGTTTACCTTGCTCATGACAGCCTGTAATTGAAAATATTATTTTCATAGTTTCCGGTTACACTTCGCTTGAGATACAGCCTCATTAAATTTTCAGACAATGGGAGGGACTCATCACCCACAGAAACGTACGGCAATTATTCTTCAAAAATAGGCACCATTGCTGGAAGCGGGATTTTAAAATTTTGTTCATTCATTTTTTCCGAAGACACTAGTTGAAAATATGCTTCCATCACTAAATCTTCCCATAGAACCAACATAAATTATTATAAACTTATAGTTGAAGTCAACTACAGCCATTAGCACGATCGAGAAAGTGGTTGTAATTGATGAATCTCCATTATCTCTCCTGCTTTATATGCCAGATTGACATTAACATAAATTTCATCCATCATGACTGTAATAACTTTATCCTCAGCACACAAAAGTTTAGACTTCTCCATTAGGAAACATTCTTGAGAGGATCCAATACCACAGCATTTTGAACATATTCTACCTAATAATTGACGAAGATATACATGATGAGATAGTCATAAGGTTAGTTTTACGAATGAACTGATAGGCTCCTGGATATGAGTAAGAAATTATGGCAGCCCATATAAGAAGCTCTGACGAATACTGTACATGACTAACTACAGACAATTCCAACTGTTCTAAAGCAAATTTAATTTTTCTATGTCTTACTATAGCCAGATCACTGTCAATAGCCAAGGCCTCGTTTAAATAATTCACTAGGACAGAAATTCTGTCAGATGTGGAAACATATTCATCACTCTAATTTGAAAGATTACTCACCAAATCGTCCTGCTAATTAAACTTCAGGTCACTGTTTCTAATCACTTAAACTTCTCAGTAGGCATACACATATTTTTATAAAATAGTTTTACATCTAAGGAACTCGATACTTTGAAACACACATTCATTGATGGTACATCGTTAAATTTACCACCATCATATATCTTAAGGAACGGTATTTTCACTCTCAATTACTGTGAACGGAGCCACCTGTTTGCTGCCGAGAATTCTTCTGAAGACTTCAAAAGATGGTATTAAATCCTGCTCACACCACTTAGCAAAATTCTTCTCCTCCCGGTCGATCACTTGTTGTAATCGTTCTTCTGGATTTCTCCTACCTTTGGGAAGTCTAATTGTATGGTATGAAATGTCGTATGGCTTTTAGTGCTGGGATATCCCAGAACGGGTTCGGCTCGCCAGGTGCAGGTCTATCTATTTGACTCCCGTAGGCGACCTGCGCGTCATGATGAGGGTGAAATGATTATGAAGACAACACATAGACCCAGTCCCCGTGCCATTCGAAATAATCACTTAAGGTTAAAATCCCCACCCGGCCGGGAATCGAACCCAGGACCGTCTGAACCGAAGGCTAGTACGCTGACCGTTCAGCTAACGAGCCGGATATTGTATGGTAAGAAGGACGTGAAAAATTCGTATGAAATATTTTACATTTAGTAATGATATAATGAGATTACTTCTGAAATTTGTTGGTCAGTATCTTAAAGAATATCTCAAACTGGTATGCGTGTATAGAGCTAAGCGATATTTCATTTTCTCGCCACGAAATCAAAGTCAGGTGCAATTATCAATTACAACCTTTAAAAACACATGTTTAACTGCAGCAGGAGTTAATTTAGGAATTTTACGAGGGATACGAATAGGATCACCATTTAGATTCGGAATGTTTCACACATACAACAGTTTGGTCTTTGACTTCCAAATTTTCCCGATTATTATTATTATTATTATTATTATTATTATTATTATTATTATTATTATTATTATTATTATTATTACCGTATGGCATTTACATGCATAATGTGTAAAAATACACAATTAACATACAAATTAAAATATAGAGTAATTAAACTAGAATGTCCAGCTTCGACAACCAGTCCACTGCACTTTGTGTCAATTGATACAGAGTCCGTAAACCGTCCTTAAATGCTGACAGTGAACAGCTCTCAACAACATGAAGCAATGTCTGCTTCTCAGCACCACACTCACACGCAGCACTTTCACAATATCCCCACGTTTTCATCATATATCGGCACCTGCCGTGGCCTGTTCTGAAACGGTTGAGTTTTGGCCACTCGTGTCGAGGAAGATCGAAACCTGGCACTTTCTTCGTTGGGTCTTTAATCAGATAGGCGTTGGTGGGTGGACGTTGTTCCCATCTCTGTCTCCAATCTGCTGTTACACTGAATGTTTCATAGGAGTGTTGATCAGTCCAGAGTGGATTGCTACATTTTAATCTCATCACAGGTGGATCTCGTAAGGCATTGAACAAAAGTGAGTGCAACGGCCTTCTTGAGCAACATTCCTTATCCATTTCTGGGGAATTTAAATGTTGAAATATCCGCAACGGTATAATTCGATCTACAACCAGGAACGCAGCAGGAACGACCCATTTCGTGAAATGTTACAGCACGGCAATAGATACACAATTATATACTAGCGATACCATTACATACACTCCTAATCATGCACCATACTAATAAACCGTTATAGATAACTATTTCACCAAATATTTACTTTGTACGGTACTTCAATTACTCGATAAAACAACACTTTTAACACAATATAAACACTGCCATAAGCCAACCACATGTCTCAAACATTCGCCCACGCAAGCGACATTATCCTCCCAATCGATAGTAGTATTACGGTATGATCAAGACCGACTCCAATCCTCAGACCTTAATGCTACTCTCGAACGTTCAAAGATGGCGAATCGAGTAGCCGGAACTGCTGGAAATCTGGGTTTGTTGTTATCGTATGTAGTCTGTGTAATTTTATGAAAGTTGACGATAAATGTTAGTTTCATTGTAGAATATAAGTATGCGAGTGTATATATATGAGTCAGTGGGCACATACGATCTGTAACTATACGCAGTAATGTGAGAATGTGCTTGTTTTGATCGTGTTTTACTCATTAAAACATGAGTGCACTAGTTGGACCAGGTTTTAGTCTATGGCAATGCCTCTCATACAACTATTCATAAGTTTCCTAGGGAACAGAACATTAAGATAGAAATGGATTAGGAATATACATTGTGATTATTTTGAAGTCCATTACAAAACTGTAGCGTGCATACATCATTTTGACAATAAGTCTGAGGTTATGGAAGCCATTTCCCTACTTCCAAAACTATTCGAGTTCCTCAAAAATTTAAATTTAGATAGAACATAATTGATATTGTGTTATTCCGTCATGTCTGTGTGCTTCAAAATGTCGAGTGATTTAGATGCAAGTTTATTTTACAATAATCTGCGCTTTGCCTGGGGAAATGTTTGGCTGGATCTTGGAGTACCGGTATATCAAAACTTATAAGTGTGACAGTTGGAGCAATCTGTATACTGTTACACAGAAGAGATAGTGTCTTAGAGGGATTAGCTGTGTTTGTAACGTAGGGTTTTACTCTACCAACACTTTCCGATTCATGCTGTGGTTGTCTGTTATCAAACAGACTACGCCGAACAGAAGCTCGTGCATGTGGTTAAATATCAATGTTTAGTCAATAAAGTTTTTGCACTGATGTTCTTTAATGGGTAAAACCTATTATATATTTAGTGTCTAAGTTTACTTACATTGTGCGAATTGCTGTAATGCCATATGTCAACATTATGTTAACATTAGCAGGGCTGTTCATTGGATTTACATAATCATTTCAGGTGTACTTAGCTGAGTGACTCGGATGGCCAAGGCGCTGGCCTTCTGACCCCAAGTTGGCAGATTCGATCGTGGCTCAGTCCGGTGGTACCGTATTTGAAGGTGCTCAAATACGTCAGTCTCGTGTTGTTAGATTTAGTGGCATGTAAAAGAACTACTGCAGTACTAAGTTTCGGCACTTCGACGTCTCCGAAAACCGTAACAAATGTAGTTAGTGGGACGTAAAGCCAATAACATTATTATTTCGGGTGTACTTTCTATTCGTTGGGTGCTGAATTTAAGAAATTGTCCACCACTTCAAAACTAAGGCAACAAATTGTGTTTCACAGTTCTCATGAGAGCGAATAAATCGAGGAATTTCGTACCTACCTTAATTTATATTGAAGTCCACCTCTGTGGTGTAGTGGTTAGTGTGATTAGCTGCCACCCCCGGAGGCCCTGGTTCGATTCCCGGCTCTGCCACGAAATTTGAAAAGTGGTACGAGGGCTGGAACGAGGTCCACTCAGCCTCGGGAGGTCAACTGAGGAGAGGTGGGTTGGATTCCCACCTCAGCCATCCTGGAAGTGGTTCTCCGTGGTTTCTCACTTCTCCTCCAGGCAAATGCCGGGATGTACCTAACTTAAGGCCACGGCCGCTTCCTTCCCTCTTCCTTGTCTATCCCTTCCAATCTTCCCATCCCCCGCAAGGCCCCTGTTCAGCATAGCAGGTGAGGCCTCGTGGGCGAGGTACTGGTCATCCTCCCTATTTGTATCCCCCGACTCAGAGTAGGAAGCTCCAGGACACTACCCTTGAGGCGGTAGAGGCGGGATCCCTCACTGAGTCCGAGGGAAAAGCCAACCCTGGAGGGTAAACAGATTAAGAAAGAAAGAATTTATCTTGAAACATTCAAAATGATGTTAGAAGTGTCATTTCAACAGTTTTATCATGTATTTTCATCTATGCAGCGAAGTAAAATCTAAGAAAAAGCGTTACTTGACGAATTACAATTTCTAAATAATCAGCTTGTTGGTCTCTTTTCTAGTGGAATATATGTGATACTTGTTGGCGAAGCATTTTCATACGTGTAAAAGTGATTTTTCCCTATGATGTTATATTTATCATGTTAATTTACCGCCGTTTATGTAATATGTACGTGATATTTTTGTTAGCCAATACCAGCAATCTGGCTACTTCGGCCGCTATGTTTTTTTAATATTACGGTCTGAGGATTGGAGTCGGTCTTGGTATGATTATATTGTAGTCGGTCTTGCTAGCAGCAGGACGAATAGAAACACATAATATGACGACTTTAGCCGTTTCACATGTTCCTACACTACGCGGCGCTGGTGTAAGTAAATAGTGATCAGCTGCCACTCAACATGTACTTTTAAATGAGAATTGATATGACTTAATTCGAATTTATCATTTAAATAAATGATTTAAACACGTGTGTTTATTATTGTGATGTTTCAGAAATGTGCATTCTTTTTACTGACCGAAGACTGTGTTTATGTGAGATTTGTGTTTCGAGTAAATTACGACATAGTGTCCTTTGTTTTGAAAGTAATATGTGAAAAATTCATAGAAAATATTTAACATTTAGTAAAGATTTAATGACATTACTTCTGAAATTGGTTCGTCGGTATCTTGAAGAATATCTCAAACGGTATGTGTGTATAGAGCAAAGTGATATTTCATTTATTCACCACGAAATGAAATTCAGATGGGATTATCAATTGTAACCTTAAAATCACATGTTCAACTGTTAGTGTACATGCTACGTAATACAAACATATTAAAATTCTGCAGACATCCACATGATTGTTACGTACCGATATGTCATACGTATGTAATTCCTTCATAACTACTTTAGTTAAATTATATGTTAACATGCTCAGCTTAATAAATCTTACCATCACGTCACCGCATCAGTCAGTTAACCTTGGACATTTTCCGGGTATGTTTAGCGGTCGTACAAGCTTGCATTTATTTCCTTACTTCTTTTATTTCGAAGCAAAATCGGCACCGTATGTAATGGAAAATTAATTTTGGTACCAACTCCTGAGCATGTTCAGTACAGCACCCAAGTCCATGAGAAGCAGTCATTGAAAATAAACTACCCAGGCATTCTTGAAATATTTCTCCCCATAGTGCTTCTTGTACACTAAGATTTCCCACAGCGACGTCCTATATATGAGAAAACATCAATAATAATTCATTCGATCGGTAAATGACATATTGGATGAGTTACAATATTCTTGTAGACTTGTTAAGGCTAAAAACGGGCTACCCTTTGCCTCCACTGTATTTTTTTCTGTACATTCTGTCAATTTGCTTGCATGTTTAACAATATATCCAAAGAAGTGATGGATAACATTCAATTTTGACTGGTGAAAGCAAATATTTGTTCATTTTCCCAACTTGATAAGAGTGGCTGATCAAAGGTAAGTTTGTTGTAAATTTTCTCCTGAGCTGTACTTATGATTTAGGCATTATCTTTGGCAACAGCTTTTGCTATGACTCTAATCTGACTGAATAGTAATATTAAGGGTACTTCAACTTCGGACTGGCAATTACCTCCTTCAGGTAAAAAAGCATTGCTTAGTGGGACATACACGCATCTTTCAACCTGTTTGGAGGATTTTTCGAAAAACAATTTACCTTTGTTGACAGGGATACCAACTCGTATGAAAAAATACCACCACCAAAAAACTTGGACACAGTATGACTGTATAGGCATATTTCATCCGTTCTCGTAATTTTAGAGTTTTGTTTTAGTCATAAATATGATAGTACATTCGGTGTTCGGCTGTTGTGCAGTGCACACGTCTCTCTCCGGTCACTGGTGCAGCGGCTTGTTCACGTCTGTAGATAAGTAGAGTGTTTTGTGTTTGTGTTTGCATCCTAGTAATTCTTCTCTTGTAGTTGTTTAGGTGCTAGTATAGTGTAATCACCTTTCGGAGTACTATGTCTGTAGATAGTGGCGGTGGCCCTTTAGGAAGACCTCCTGATATTGGCAATGATGCCATGAGTGAGGACTTACACATGGACGCTAGTAATACTGATACCCAACGAGACAGTTCTCAAGATACAATACGTGACATGGATCAACGCCAGCACGTTCCTGTATCTACATATACTAACACTCATCTTGGCCCCTACATAGTATATGTAGAATCGACCGAATCTCAAAATAAAATAGGACATATTCACCCAATGACCCTGGGTCGGATTTTGTATGAGAGGCAAATTTGTGAAGTCAAGGCCATCCACAGGAAGGGAAGAAATAGGATCCAAATTACTTTCATGTCTAGCAAGGCTGCAAACGCCTTTCTTTCTCATCCCATTCTCAAGTAAAAGAAATTGAAAGCTTTTATTCCGTCCTCGAATATTCATCGAGTAGGGGTAGTACGGGGAGTAGACACTATTATTTCCGAATCCGACATTCTCACCTATTTAGAATCGTCATATCCTGTAGTGAAAGTACAACGTCTAAATAGACGATCATCCAAAGAGGGAAAAACTGAATATATCCCTACAGGTACTGTGAAGGTTGTATTTGAAAGTCAACAACTTCCGAAAACTGTGTCCATTTTTAAGGTCATTTTAGAGGTTCAGGCCTTTATTATGCAAACGATGTCAGCGGTATGGACATACCGCTACTAATTGTCGTTCCAGGGAGCCGACATGTGGAAAATGTTCCCTTAATCACTCTACCGAAGATTGCACTCACCAACTAGTTAAATGCGCTAACTGTGCAGAAAATCATCCTGCGTGGGCTGAACGTTGTGAAATCCACAAACAACAGAAAGAAATCAAACGTATTATGAGTGTTGAAAACAAATCATATTTAGAAGTAAAAAACTATTTTGCCCCATTAGAGTCCATCCCCCTTATGATGCCACAACATTTCCCTCCTTTACCCAATAGACCTTCCCAATCGGAAGAAACTCTCCCTCGAAAGCGTAAATTTACTATGGTGGTTAGTAACCCTCCCCGCCCACCCGTTAAACCAGGATATGACAGATCATCATATCTGAATTTGATAAGTAATCCGAAGACGGTTCCAGAACATTCTAGCACTCCAGTAGTGCGTTTGATACCTGCTACTCCTAACGAGCCTGCATCTACATCACGGAAGTCAAGTCACCAAGGACAACCTTCGGATCCCCACGCACAGATATCAGCATCTCCCTCTGTCATGGATTTACATTGTAATTCAAATGTTAATTCTAATGAAAAATGTCGAAACGTCTCTAAAAAAAGTTGAAGATTTAATGGAACACATGGGACAAAACGTCCAATGGAAGCATCTGTTAAAGTCATTACATGATGAGGTTCTTCTTTTATTGGGACATTCCACTACTTCCAAGTAAAACATGCGGTTATTGCAATGGAATTGTAGGAGCATACTAAATAAGAAACATGAATTAGTGAGTTTGATAAATTCTCTTGATCCTGCGGTAATTTTATTGAGCGAAACTTGGTTGAAATCTCATTTTCATTTTCGTATGATAGGTTTTACAGTCCTATGGCATGATGCACCCATCTCTGGAGGTACATGCATTTTACTCAAACAAGACATCTACTTTCAGGAAGCCCCATTAAACTATATTATACCGGGAACTCAAGCCTTTGCAGTAAAAATTCAAGATTGGTGATGTCCCCGTTAAAATTGGCGATATTATGAATATTGTTAACAAGTGGGAAGTAAAATTTTTATTGTCTGCTTGGAACCGCAGCATATCATTTGGGGTGTAGTGGCGAGCTAAGAACGAGTTTTTTTTCGTCGTTCAGAGGGGTGACACACCGGCAGGACTGTGCCAAGGTCAGAGCAAGCCACGTGACCACCGCACGCGCGCAACTCAGTCTGTTTCTGGAATAGTCTGCGCCAATTAAATGAGACCATCAGCCAAGTACCGTTCTCATTGAAGATCACACCTCCCAGGCTGATAATATAAAAAGGCCTTGTTTCGAGTAAATCGCTCTCTTGAAACTCTTACTCTGAAGTTCTGAAGCTCTTACTCTGAATATCCTTCGTCGTGTTGTGCTGCACCACGGTATCGGACCACGTGGAGAAGTAATTTCAGTTCAAGTCGACGCCGTTCTGCTGGAATTTAGAGAAACCATTAGTGTATTCCTATGGAATAAAAACGCTTTAAACACCAAGTTAAGTGTGACTGTGTAGACGAGCTAACTATATTCTACGTGCGCTTGTGCAATATACTTAATTTTGTCATCTCAGTTACAGTTTGTGACCGGCGTTCTACCGAAGTCGTCTTGGAAGTTGAACACCTCGAGATGGATAATTCCGCAACCACCGACATCATAATTTCATCGAGGGACACCTGCTACGGAGCCTCCATGGAGCTGTAAAAATGTGAGGCGTATCTGGTAATTGGAAGGAGCCTGACCGGAGGAAAATGCTGAAATAATTGACTGTCGACGGAAATCGAACTCCATCAAAACTTGAGTACCTTTTTAATTTAATTTATCTGTCTTACCTTTAGTACAACTAGAGGTCTTTCTTCTTTAAGTCGTAGATCTATTAGTTTGTTGTAGTTAGAAATATTTCATTTTTCCACTTCTTAAGGTGTCGTGGTAGACTAGGTACGTGTGAATGAAATTTTGAATCTATTAGAGTAGACATGTAGGTTGTCTTTGAATGATTTCCCATGCTTAGGAGCTTTATACTTAATAATCACTGACCACACGATAAATCTACTTTCCTTGTAATGTTGAAAGTTACTGGACTGAAATTTGCGTGTACATTTTGAGTGAATAGGGTCGAACCTAGTGTCTTTCAAGATCACTTGTTGTATTTATGATGAAGTCATCTAATTTTACGATATTCCACGAGGATCAGTAGATGTAATAATCACTTAAATAATAATAATATTGACTAAAGATCGGGTAAAACAGAATTAAACGCTCGTGAGCCATAAAATTACTGTAGAGTCCTTATATGTGAGAATGAATGTGCTCTGTTCATGAAGGGTCTGGAATATGACCAATCCTGAGGGATACTTGTTGTATAATTGAGCAATTGATGATTTAATGGTGATATTTGACTTATTCTTGTGTATTGGGAACGCAAGATAGATTATAATTATTGGAGCACGTGTTGCGAGTGTATTTCACAGGTAGGGAATAAAAATAAGACGATTGAGGCTCACGCTCGCGATAGTTTCAACCTGTAGCCCAAACGATGGTAGTGCTTATGGATTTTACTAGAATCTTCCATTATAATTTCATGAGTTGGATGAACTTACGTTGATATGTGAAATGTGTTTCTACCAAGTGATACCCATGACTTCGATCACTAGCCACTATAAATGAAGGATAATTTCAGTACACAGATTATTTCTACTAGATATTACGCGACCTGTCCAACTCTAAAAATCATGAATAAACTTGCCAAAACAGGATTCGATGTAAATAATGTACATAAAAGACGTGTTTCCTAGTGTGAATGTGTGTGTGTATGTAAATATGTATATTTCTCTTGTATCATGTTGGTCCCATTTAATTTGATCTGGCCGCGCACTCGCTGCGACGCAGATTACACTCATCGTTGTGTGTTGCCTTAAGAAATAATTTTCATGCCCTTAAGGGAAAGTTTGATTAACTTAAGTCGAGGAAGACTAGAAAAGGATTTATTTTCTTCGTTATCGAGATTTAAAAGGAAAGATCATCTCGTTATTTTACGAAGGCACTCGATTTGTAAATAAAATTTATTTAACTAGCTCACACGTTGTAATGTAAATTTCTGACGCATTTATAGTTGAACTTTGAAATACTTTAAGATTAATTTGAATGGAAATGAAATACAAAGATCAGAAGTGTAGTTCGTTAGCCGCATGATTACTTGGAGTTATGGTGAAACCAAGTCATTAATAATTAATTGAAAATAATTATTCTGAAATGCTAATGACGATCATTAGGTAAATAATGCAGTGGAAATTTAATGAGAACACGACCGTGTGACAATGAAACATAGGTTAATTAAATGATGAGAAATTAATAATAATAATAATAATAATAATAATAATAATAATAATAATAATAATAATCAGAATAATAATTAACTAATTTTGAAAATTTTGAAATCAATTTTCATTTTCTACTAAAGTTCATGTTGGTGTCATTGACTAATGTTAAATGCTGTAAATGATAAATTCAGTTGAGTACATCTTAAAACCACGTGTTGAGACTACTTTGAATTGGTAAAGCTTTGAACTCGTTATTGTAAAACCCTCGTTAGCAAGACAGCTGTTTATGAGTTTATGGACTTCTATGTTAACTTATTTAATTCTTTCAATCAAATATTTTGATTCGGAAAGGCAAGAGGCCTAATTTTTCTTTGGTTTTCATTACAGCACAGTAAGGCTGGAGATTAAGAGCACGTGTTACCATAAATGAAGAAATGCAATATTATGGAAGTTCTATTTTACAAAACATATCAGCAAGAGTATTTTATTTGTTGTTTGCTTATGTGAATAAATGTCAGAGTGTTGTTTTAATATTTCTTTTTATCCTGCTTGGTCATCAATCCTTAACATCCCTTAAATGCCTCTAGAAAGTGATAGCCAACGATCGAACGGTCCACCTTGGGATCTCCCGCTCGATGGCTGGGCTTAGCTCGGGAAAAATGGGGGCAGTACGTGGTTTCAATATACTGCCCGCCGTGGATAAAAGGTAACTATGCCCAATGGGACAACTTTTTATCGCAATTTTCACAAAAAACACTCTCATCGCTGGTGATTTTAATGCCCACAATCCTCTTTGGGTGAGCATATCTAGTTGCCCCAAAGGGCGGAATATTGAAAAAATCAGCGTAAAACAGGAACTGGTTATCCTCAACGACGGTTCTCCTACTCGTCTAACAGCTCCTAACATTAATAAAAGTGCAGTAGATCTCACTATTTGCACAGTTGATTTGGCACACAAAACAAATTGGAATGTAATTTATGATACCCATCAAAGCGACCATTTCCCCATTCTAATAGATATAGGCCCACAGGTTCACAGGAATGTCTCTCACTTTACTGCATTCCGTAATCTCCGCTCGTTTGATTCTACACTATTCACGACATTTCTCTCAGATAAAATACGCTCTACAATTCCAGATCCACATTTTCTTGACTATGATCTACTATTATCCTTTATTCATTCTTATTTAGATGCCTATCATCCCATTGAACACAAGCAGCTTTTTAAAATGCAGAGCAATTCTATTCGTTGGTGGGATTCCGAATGTGGTTCTTTAGTTCGTCGAAGACAAGCTGCCTTAAAAGCTTATAGAACATATGGCACCTATGATCACTATATCCAATAAAAAAATAGTCGCTTCTATACAGACTATTTTTAATGAAAAACGACGAACAGCGTGGAAGGTATTTGTCACATCTATCAATCGACAAACTCCTATCAAAGATATATGGGCAGCCATCAAACATTTAAGTAATGCTCACACAAATGTTGTTTCTCAATCGCACCCTAACGGAATTGCCCAATTTTACCACCAACTAACACCAGATTACGTGGAAACTTCTTATGAATATAGTTTAATACCTGCCTCCGAAAAAATTTCTAGTCTATTACAGAATATCTCCCTCCATGAACTAGATATGGCACTCGAACATCGAAAAGATACTAGTCCGGCAGAGATTCTATAACTTATAAAATGTTGAAATATCTACCGTCCCACGCTAAGCAAACGCTGCTAAATACATTTAACGCCATACTCGATAGCCATGCAATTCCTGTCGATTGGAACGATTTTCAAATTATACCACTATTAAAAAAAGGTAAACATCCTCAAGACGCAAACGGGTATAGAGGGATCGCTTTGGGTTCCTGTCTTCGTAAAACGTTTCAACGAATCCTCTTGCACCGTCTTCTATGGTGTTTAGAATATTATAATATACTTCCAGTGTATCAGTTTGGATTTTTGAAAGACCGAAGTACGGCAGACGCTCTCAATATATTTTTTACAGACTTATTACTCGCTCGAAGTCGAGGTGACGTTTTGACGGCTATATTTCTCGATATAAAAGGAGCATATGATAATGTGGACATCGGAGTACTTGTTGCCAAATTACATAAGTGGTAATTTCCTCTTCCGTTTATTAATACCATACGGCAATAATTCACTAACCGTCACATTTTTATAAAGAACAATGGCCAGAGTCTCGATTCTAGGTACACTTCTAAAGGTCTCCCACAAGGTGATATTTTGAGCCCTCTCTTATATCTGTTATATACCTTTGACTTAGAGCGGGTGATTTCTCAACAGGCTAGAATCCTACAATATGCTGACGATATAGTTATTTATTCCATTAAAGAATCGGCAATTGAATCCCGAACTACCATTGAACGTACACTAACGATCCTCCATAGATGGCTCCTACATCATAATTCAGAAATAGAATATCAAAAATTCTCTGCAATGATTTTTACGAGGGAACGAAATTATGATCATACGCCAATTACCTTTGGCTCCCATGAGATTAGTATCAAAACTTCGATCAAATATTTAGGAATTAAAATTGAAAACAAATTACTCTGGAAAGAACATATCGAATATATTCTTTCCAAATTAGAAACTAAATATCATATCATTAGATCTCTCACTAAACGCACCTGGGGATCGGATCAATATGTCCTTCTTATGGTATATAAAAATATCATCCGGTCAGTATTCGAATATGGCTGTCACTTTCTTGCTATAGCATCTAATAGCCACCTACGCAAACTTGATACCTTTCAGTTTAAAATACTCCGCTTAATCATGGGGGCTATGTCTTCCTCCCCAACTAACGGACTTTTAACTGAAGCATCGGAACCACCATTAAAGTTTTGACGACGACTACTCGCCAGCAAATATCTTCTAAACAAATTAAATAAAAATCGCCACCCAATCCTCCCGAAACTACAGCTGTTACACGAATATTATCAAAACCGGAATGTTAATGAAGAACATCAACCGGCCTTATTATGGGCATTTAACCAATTCGGTCACTTTCGTACTAGCATGGTATAAACATTAAACCACCCGAAATACTCTATACCTTTTCGAGCTAGTACATTAAAACCCGACATTCTTCACACTATCTTCGAAAATAGTCCTCCAATACTACGAACAAATAGTCATGTCACGAACAGTCTATTTCAATTTGCATTAAGTATACCTAACCACGAGCAATATATCACTTTTTACACTGATGGTTCAAAGAATCTATTCCCAACTGGTGTAGGTACTGCATTTTACTCCCCCGAACTGGCTGTGAACAAAAAATACACTCTCCCACACCTAGCTTCTTCTTTCACGGCGAAATTTTCGCAATACGCCTGGCTTTATTCATATTCCGGAATATTAAAAGCTCTAATTTGTACTGACTCCTTAAGCACTTTGATGGCTTTAGACAATCCCGAACATACAAATAATTGGTACATTCAAAATTTACGCAAATTAAGTTATGACTTGTCCCTCCGTAATGTTAATGTATTATTCGCGTGGATTCCGGGTCATTCTGGAATACAAGGTAACATCACAGCAGATAACCTAGCTAAAGAGGCAGCCCAGGGTACCGGATTAGACTACTACATCGCAGTTCAACACACAGACTTATGGGAACACTGTCGTCACTTCATCCACGATCAGTGGAGTGCAGAATGGCGCCGAACTTCCCAGTTGAAAGGGAAGCACTTATTCACGCTTATGCCTGACATTCCTAATAAACCGTGGTTCGCTTTTGGTAACTACACTCGGCGTCATATTACTACAATCATACGGCTCCGTCTAAATCATGTCTGTACGCCTGCACATCTCTATCGCCTTAATCTTATCGAAAGAAACTTATGTCCATGCGGACGGGCAGTAGGTACTGTAAATCACATCTTTTTTCAGTGTCAGACATATGAACATCAACGTCGCCAACTCATAGCTAAGCTTCTTAACGCGGGTTACCAACTGCCGTTAAATGTTTTGTGTTTAGTGTTCCAACCGACTTTTCGCGTTGTAGACTTAATACTCAATTTTTTAGTTACCTGTAACATCCAGTTGTAACCTTTTCCTTTACTCTAGGTACGGACTTTCACATCCCAACCCCTATTTGTGGTCCGGTCTTGTTTGTTTGTAGTAAGACGTAGTGACAGACCACACAGACGTGAAGAATTAGAACCCAGTGTCCCAGTGTTTTTGTGTTAAGCCCTGATAGTTTAGCCTAAATAAAATTGGTATTTTCCTAAGTTTCATCATTACCTGCTGTAATTAGTTTCATTACATAGCTAACCCTACTCTCTTGTAGTGTACTAATTCCTTCCAATGTTGGCACCTCTCCCAGACATTAATTAACCCGCAAACCAGTGACTTGACGTAGCGTCTTACGACGATGTCCAACAACTAACCAAGAAGAAGAAGAATAAATATGATAGTACAGTACCCAAGTATCGATGAACGTTTTACCAGGTGTATGCATACGTTCTTCAGGGTTTTGTGGTAAAGAAAACATGTAATTTTCAAGAGAAATTCATTTTTTGTTTATTTAAAATATTGGCCATTGGTCTTTACACACTTCGCTCATCTTTCAGGTAAGTTATGAATACCATTCCAGAAAAACTGCTTGAATTTTGCGGCAAACCAATTGAGCCATTTCCAAATTCGTCGAAATTGCTGAAGTGCTGCTCTGCGAGCGCATGCGCCATTGATGCAAAGAGGTGATAGTCAGATGGCGCCAGGTCAGGCGGGTTCGGCGGCTGCGGATGTCCCATCTAAGCGATTTCAAGGCGTCTTTCACTGGTTTTGGTATGTGAGACGGCGCATTGTCATGTAACAAAGCAACTTTGCTATGTCTTCTGGCCCATTCCGGTCGTCTTTCGATCAATGCGTGATTTAAATTAGTCAATTATTGGCGATAGCGTTGTGTATTAACGGTTTCGCCGGGCTTCAAGCGTTTATAATAGACAATACCGCTCTGTTCCCACCAGACACAAATGTTGCAAACGTTGGTTCAACAAGTTTAGGGGAGAGTGTTGTGCTTTGAGGATAGTGTACCTTGGAAAACTTCTCTTGTTCTAATTAGGTGCTGCTATCTAGCGAGATGATATCTTGGATTCACGAGTTCAAATGGATTGTGTTGCGATTGATATGGCCGTTCATGGGAGACTACTGGCAAAAATGAGTGCAACTGGACTAGAAAATCAGCGACTGAATGGGTGGATATATTTCTAGAAAATAGATCTCAGAGAATTACAGTAGTCGAAGCTTTATCTGACCCTGTAATAATTAAGGGGAGGCGGTACGCCCTATTTTTGCAATGTTAATTTTACGTACTTGAGGAACACATTTTGTGATAACTATCAATAATATAGCTTTGAAATTTGGTAGGCATACAGCTTAAGGGCTTTTGCGACAATTGTTTTTAGACTTTGAATAATAACCCGACTGAATTTATTTAATTTTCTAACGGACAACTCTTTTATTGATTTTTAACATATTGTAGCCAAATAAAATCCACAGTTTTTAAGTAATGATGTTATGAAAACACAGAAATGTGTAAAACACCCAAGAGTATAAGTGATTAAAATTGTATGCTCATATGCCTAGTACTACGTGAAATATTGGTACCTTTTTCTTAAAAAAACTGAAATATAGAAAACAAGGGAACAAGTTAAAATTACCTTTGTCATGCATACCAGTACCATATACTGGATCATCAGGGTCATCAGCATCTTCCCTAGATCTTTTCTGGCTTATCTGCACAGTTCTTAATTCTTTGGAGATAACAGAAGCATCCAAGTCAGACCTTTTCCTCACCATATTAGCAATTTCTTGAAATGTACCGAGAGTGTTCACTCCTGGCTCGATCCCTAATTGCTGCATAAATTTCATCCTACCAGCACATCCCTCATTGAAAGTAATTACAGCATCATAAACACCAATGCAAAATGACTGATATCCTACAAACACTGTTTTTGGAACCCTACTCCATACGACACTGTTGAATGATTCGTTAGGGTTCTGAATTCAACCATGCAGCATTAACGAAGTAGTTCTGGATCAGAAAGTCTCCTGAACACAGGCTTTATAATGTCAATTATTGGTGCAGGCAGGGAATGTTTGTGACTGTAAACTTCACCAGTAACTAAGGACCTGTTATATTTATACCACGAAAGTTCTCCCGTGGGACATAAAACATACTGGGGATTTCCATCAGTAGATGCATTATGTAGAAATATTGCCCACACTGCTTTCCTCATATCCTCTAAACTAGGGGATTCCTTCTTATTGCCTTCCCATAATAATTTTGAATACCGTCAATTTCCTTTTCTGTGAGTCTCCCAGTTCCTGATAAGGGCCGATTATCTTCAAGCTTCTTCCCTTTGTACTCATTACATGTTTTCATACGAGGGAAACAAACGATGAACAGAAGAGCGGGAATGTGTGTCACAGCCTAGTCACAATCCAAATGAACACAACAAAACATACCTTTTGGTGATCAACAACATTAATCTCACCATAGGAAGTAGAATACCAGAGTATATTTAAGTATTTTAACTCAAACTGAAAAGAGGCGTAACCTCAAGTTACAACTTCTCATTTAAATTGTATTTGAGGGCGTTAGGAATGATTGTAGCTAATCTTACTACTCATACATAATTAAATACACTTCAATATTTAAAAATCCACAAAAAATTAATGAATTTTTGAACCAGAGGGGATATTACCTCCCCTTAAGTGGGGAATTCCTAAAGGTAGTATTATTGGACCTTAATGTTTTGTTATATATATAAATGATATGAGTAAAGAACTGGAATCAGATATAATGCTTTTTGAGGATGATGTTTTTCTGTATAAAGTAATAAATGTTACAAGATTGTGAGCAACTGCAAAATGACCTCGATAACGTTGTGAGATGGACAGTACGCAATGGTATGATGATAAAGGGGGTTAAAATCAGGTTGTGAGTTTCACAAATAGGAAAAGTCGTCTCAGTTTTAATTACTGTACTGATGGATTGAAAGTTCCTTACGGGAATCATTGTAAGTATCTAGGTGTTAATACAAGGAAAGATATTCATTGTGGTTATCACATAAATGGGATTGTAAATAAATACAGATCTCTGCACAGGGTTATGAGGGTGTTTAGAGGTTGTAGTAAGGATGAAAGGAGATGGAATATAAGACTCTGGTAAGACCCCAACTAGAGTATGGTTCTAGTGTATGGGACCCTCACCAGGATTGTTTGATTCAAGAACTGGAAAAACTCCAAAGAAAAGCAGATCGACTTGTTGTGTGTGATTTCCGACAAAAGAGTAGTGTTACAAAAATTTTGCAAAATTTGGATTGGGAAGACTTGGCAGAAAGTAGACGAGATGCTTGATTAAACGGTATTTTCCGAGCTGTCAGTGGAGAGACAGCGTGGAACGACATTAGTAGACGTATAAGTTTGAGCGGTGTCTTTAAGGGAAGGAAAGATCACAATATGATGATAAAGTTGGAATTCAAATACTTACCAAGGGAGTTGTTCAATTAATTTCCAATTTCTTTTAAATCATTTAAGAAAAGGCTAGGGAATCAACAGATAGGAAATCTGTTACCTGGGCGACTACCGTAAATGCAGATAAATAGTGTTTTCACACTGAAATCACCACGTGTAAATTGTCGAAACCATATTTCACATGTTCTAATCGATGGAGCGTGTTCACCATATGTATCTACCAGCAAACGACGACTTTCCACAGCCTTTTCCTTTTGATTAAATAAGAAAAGCAATGCGTGCCGCAAATGTTATTTTTCACGCACAAACGTCGACATGATCACTGAATGATACAACACAGACGCTAGTGTTTGGCGGACTCAACTTGTGTGTGTTGGTAGGTTAATGTCAAACGAAGAAACTGACGTATGTGTCAAATTCATACGCTGCGTACTGTTTGCTGGTGCCAACTCTTAGTGAAACCGGAAAAGGCTTATGTATACACCTGGTACACATTGATCTGATAGGACCACTGCCTCCATCAGATGGTTTTACGTACTGCCTAACATGCACTGATCTGTTTAGTAATTGGACAGAAGTTGTTCCAATGTGTGACATCAGTGCAGAAACAGTAGCACGAGGATTTTCAGACTCCTGGATCACTAGATTTGGAGCACCTAACCTGATAGTGACTGACTAAGGAACTTAGTTTCAGTCAGAGCTGTTCCGTGCATTCACTCAGATGTGTCGTTCTAAGCTGACACGTACTTCAGGTTATCATCCGCCGTGTAATGGGAAAATTGAAAGGTTTCATCGTACCTTGAAGGCAGCCATCAGGGCACACGGTAAAAAGAAATGGAGTGATATATTTCAAATGGTTCCTCTTGGTCTTCGTTGTTATGTCAGAGAACAAAGTAACTCGACAGCTGCGGAGATTGTTTACGATACAACAGACAGACTACCAGATGTTTTCTTTGGAATATAGAATACCAGCAAAGAGATGGAATTACCAGCATTTGTTTCCTAACTGCATCATCATACGGATCAGTTGAAGCCTAATGCACATATCAGAAATAAATTCGGGCACAACTCTCAATAATTGAAATGAAAAATTTATTACAAACTTTGTCTCAACTCAACACTTAACAACACATTGCGCAATCACTAGGCACGAAAATACAAAAGAATCATAGTTGCAATCATAGAGTAATAACAAATTTAGCGCGGTTCCGGTGCGAGAAGCTTGGAGACACGATCTCTGGATAAAACAATTGAATAATAAAAAAACACTACCATAGATATGAAAAATACTACAGACACTACGAACTATTTTTCTCATCATGTCAATTTTTTAACTACACTAAGTACAGAAACATTTTAAATTCTAATAGCCTATTCCCAAAAAGCAAAAAAAAACCCACCATTTGTCTACAACGATCAGAACACGAGCCATATCTTTGTAAGGAATGACAAAGTGGGAGCTTCTCTTGTTTCTCCATACGAAGGCCCTTATAAAGTGCTGAAGCGCAAACCTAAATACTTCAGCCTACAAATGAAGGACAAGGTCACTAATGTTACAATTGACAGGCTGGAACTGGCCCATATCCTTATGAATCCAATTACTGCTCTTCAAGAACAGCAAAGTTCGCCAACAAGTCAACCAGAGATCCCACAAAAAACTTCACATCAATGTACAGTTAATACCCGAGACTCATCGAAAAATACTTACCCGAGCTAGTCGAGTGGTAAGATTACCTGTTCGATTCATGGACAATGTTAATTGACTTACATACTGAGGAGGGGATGATGTGTGTTTTATTGATTTGTAAGAGCATGGCCTTCTACGATCTCAGCGCAGGTGGCTTTTACATAGGGAATCTTTTAAAAAGACAAGTAAAGTAGATTCGAGAGACTTGGTTAGAGGAGAGGCCAGTTCAATGTAAAAACAAATGTAAATACCTGGAGAACGCAAAATACAAATGTATGCTTTCTATTGTGTAAAATAATATGTGTTTTATTAATCAGAAATAAATGTATTAAAACCTATTATGGCTCTCAGTGTTAGATTCTTTGATATAGGGTTCCATTACATCTTTCCTTAGCAGGTAGCATTCTTGTCAATTCATTGTTTTGCCTTTCTTTCCTTTCTAGTTCTTGTGGCTTGTCTTAGAAGTCCCTCTATTGTTTGCACTGCTTCTTCCAATCTTGAGTCTTCTACTAGCATTTCTATTTTACTTTAACTGTTCTGATCGTTCTTTACCGACGTGTATTTTTCTTGAGAGTGAGTGATTTGTTTAGCTTTTTGATGCATGTCATTGAATTTTTATTTTCGTTCGAATGTATTTCCATATTGGCGTGTGATTCGATGTCCAAATGGGGCTATTTCTGCATTTATGGAATATCTTATAAGGGCGATATCTATCGTGCTTTTAGCGTTATGTTCTCTTTATCCATGGCGGCTCTAATATTGTGTGATGTATGTTTGTCTCTTATAATAGTGTTTGTGGCGGGTTATTAAAGGAATCTGAAGTTTTCCTACGTATAGTAATGTTCATTTCCGAGTGACTATTGAAAGGAAACATCACGTACTGCTGGCTAACCTTAAAGTGCTGTGTAATTATATAATTTCGTATTCTAACTTGGTGATAGTGTAATTGTAGGTTATGTCACGGAATAAGCAAAAGCAAAAGAATAAGAACAACAGCATGATGGATACCCAGGGTAAGTTAAAGTGTCTCAAAGTGGACGAAACTAACATCCGAGTTCCTGAAAGTGGACTTGACAATCTTGAATCAACTGTTCGTGAAATACTGAGTTCTTCTACGTTCTTCGATTGTATCCTTGAGCGACTAATCGATAAAGTAATTGATAGGCTTAAGGACAGCATCGACTTCAATACGAAGATTATTGAAGATCTTAGAAAGTTAGTGAATGAAAAAGATACAAAAATAAAAGAACTGCAATTAGAACTGGAAATTATGAAATCCAGATCTTGTGACGAGATTGATCAACTCAATCAATACTCGCGACGTAATAACGTGGAAATTCACGGTATACCAGAACTACAAAGTGAAGATGTATACAAATTAGTCACGGATATTGGGTCAGCAGTTGGTTGTGTGATCAATAAAACAGACATTGACATTGCTCATAGAACTCCGACATCCAATAAATCTCTGCCTAAAGGCTTCAAGTATGTGTGGTCAAGGGAAGGGAGAATTTTTGTAAGGAGAAATGATACTTCTGGCATTATACATATCAGAAACATAGATGATGTTTTAGCTCTCTCTTCCCCTTAGGACTTAGGTAGGCTATTTACTTGTAGGTAGATGAATAATCCATGTTATTTTTATGGAAGGTTCTAAATTCCAACTAAGTGAACTACAGGAGCTTACTAGCAAAGATGGAACTAGAATTCTATATATCAACCCCCAAAGTATTCGTAATAAGTGGAGTAATTTACTTTATACAGTACAGGAAGCACAATATCCTGAAAGCATTGTAATTGTTGAAAAATTGGGTTTCTCCTGAGGAAGAAAAATATTTCAATCTGAATGGATATGATGGTCTCTTTTGCTCTAGATCACATAATAGGGGAGGTGGAATTGCCATTTATATAAAGGAACCGTATAAGGCTAATGTATTTTTATCTATTAACTGTAAGGCTAGTTCATATAGTATATTATTAATTGAGATAAAGGGTTTTGTGAATGGTATTCACTTAGTAGCAGTATATAACCCTCATACTAAATTTTCGAAAGATTTTCTAAAATGTTTAGAATATTTTTTGAATAAAGGTGGCAAAACGTTTTGTATTACTGTTGGTGACTTTAATATAAATAAATTAGAACACAGTCATATATCTGCTGAGCTTCAGAATTTGTGTGGGTGTTATAATCAAAGTTCATGTAACACTCTCTTTCCTACTAGAACTTCATTGACAACTAGTACACTTATAGACCACTTTTACGTAAACAGAATCTGCAAATACAAAATATATAACATAATAAATGATCTGAGTGATCACAATTTATTAATCTTGGATATTAATATTACACCCAAAATGAATACACAAAGAAATTATGTAATGCAACCTACAAAATACCATGTCCCATCTATGGAAAAATACATGTCTCAAACGCCATTAACTATAAATGAAGAGGATGGCTCGGATATCATAACAGATAAATTAATGACATATTTTAAAGAAAGTACTGCTTTAGTTAAAAATGAAAGTCCTAATCTAAATAAGAAAGACCCTTTTGCCCATGGTTTACTTCAGAGCTGTTAAATTTAAGCAAACAAAAATATAATATATATTATTAAATTAAAAGACAACAGATGAGATTTATTATGGGATGTGGCTATATTTCACAGCAGTTAATACAAGACTATAAAGACATACGCAACAGGGTTACTAGAATGAAAAGAGATCTAGAAAATAATTATTATATCAATAGGTTAAACAGCACAAATAATCAGTGGAAAGTTATTAATAATATTTTAACAACTAATAACAGAAACAATGAAGAAATACAATTGAAAGTAAATGATAAGTTGGTGACTGACTCTAGTCAAATTTCAACTATATTAAATGACTATTTCACTGATATGGGTCTGTCTTTAGCTAAGAACATTCCTCAGTGTAAATACCCTCACCTTGAACCTGGCCCATCTAATTACTTGTTTTTAACCCCTACTAATGAAAATGAAATTGAACAAATAATTAATAATCTTAAAAACAGTTGTAGTGTTGACTCTTTTGGTATTAGTAATAAAGAGACTCTCTAAATTTCTTATACCTCACATCACAAAATTAGTTAACAAATCTCTATCAGAGGGTAAAGTACCAGCCAAACTTAAAATCGCCAGAATTGTACCAATCTATAAAGGCATGGATAAATTTAATATAAGTAATTACAGACCAACCTCGGTACTACCTCCTTTATCTAAGATTTTAGAAGAAGTGGTTAAAAAAGATTATTAGATTTTTTGTTAAATAATAAATATTTTTATCAATTTCAATATGGTTTCCTACCTCACTCGAGTACCAGTAATGCTACTGAGGATATTATTATTAAACTACAACAAGCTTTAGACTCAGGTATGTTAGCAGCTGGCTTATTTATAGATCTTAAAAAGGCTTTTGACACAGTTGATCATAAAATTCTATTACATAAATTAGAAGTAGCAGGCATTAGAGGTATTGCATTGGATTGGTTTGTTGATTACCTCTCTAATAGGGAGCAGTTTGTTACATGTAATAATACTCAGAGTAATGTAAAGGTGATATCCATTGATGTGCCTCAGGGTTATGTGCTGGGACCTTTATTGTTTCTTATCTTCATTAATGACATTGGTCACCTTAAATTAAATGGAAGAATATCCATCTTTGCTGATGACACCAATATTTTTATACAGGCTCTGGCAATCAGGAACTTGAACAAAATATGCAGCAGGATATTCGATTACTTGAAACATGGCTTAATTCCAACCGATTAACGATAAATCTAACAAAAACAAACTACATAAATTTTCAAAAACCTTTATATGTATTAAATTTGGATAAAAATCTGCTTTTCTTCAATCACAGAGTAATGAAAGTACACAGTACTAAATTCTTAGGACTGATTCTAGATGAAAATCTGTCGTGGAGTAATCACGTGGAGACCATTTGTAATAAAATTAAACCTGTGATTGGTATCCTCAGTAGATTGCAATAAAAGTTCTCTCGTGGGTTGTTGAAGGGTATTTACTATGCTCTTATTGAAAGCCACATCTCTTATATGATACATGTCTGGGCATGCTGTAATAAAGAATTATTTGAAAAGGTAGAGGTCCTTAGGAAGAGAGCACTAAAAATAATTTTCAAACTGCCCATTCTGACACCGACTAAAGATCTGTATAAACATTGTAATATATTATCACTTCCAAACCTCCGTATAAAGGCTTCTATAATTATGATCTATAAAATTCAAAACAAATTGCTCCGCTCAAACACATTAGTAATTACTAATTCACAGATTCATAATTATGAAACAAGAATTATTCATAATATTCACTATAATCAGATTCATTCCACTAGTTATGGTCAAAATTCTCTTTGGCATTTTTCTATAACTATGTATAACTCGCTTCCAAAAAGTATTAAAATGTTACCAACTTTATCTATCTTCAAGAGTAATGTAACTAAATACTTGAAGTAGTATGGTAATTTTGGTTAGGAAGCTTTGTCCTATCTTATCTATTACAACATGTTAAATTATATACTTACTGTATTTTATTTTGTAATTACATTGTGAATATAGCTGCCATTGTAATTTATTTGTATTGCACCAAGAAGAGCCTTGGCTCAGGTGCCTATATTGAAATGAAATAAATAAATAAATAAAAAATATATGTTGCCGCTTAGCTATTATTCATAGGAGGAACACTTCTTCTTGCATTTTGTCTATTACTAATTTAGTTTCGTATATCCAGCCTACAATTTTACGACTTCTGCAATGATTAGAGGGTTGTTGTATTCGGTTGGAAGTAAGCTGATATGCATTTCGTCTCTATTAGCTAGGTGTGATCCTGTTTATTCGTCGAAATTATTGGGTTTATCCATTATTTTAGAAGAACAGATATTCCTCCTAAAGGTCGTCTTATTTCTCTCTATTTCGCTCGTAAATGAATGCAGTAAGAATCTGCAAGTTGCCATTTACCAGTAAGAAATATTTCTGATACCGTACTATAGTAATGTCGTATCCATCTAGACAGTCCGTTAGTGTCATGTCTAGTGCTTTTTAAAGCTTAGATATTCCATAGCATTATCTTTATATTCTCTCTTCCCCGGTTTTGTCTATACTTTGCTTTTGATCGGAATGCTTATTTGCGTTTTATTCGAGCCAAATTTCCGGTATTCCTCCGAAAAAACTGAAAACGTCTAACAGTTATTTCTGCTGGCCAAATATTTGATTTTTTTACTCATTCTAGAAAGTTAAAGGGAATTACTATTTTGAAAGACTTTGTATTATATTTCGTAAACAATCCTTCGCAAATCACGTTTCCAATAATTTCCTTCTTCGTAAATAATTTCTTTAGTGACTCCGCTATGGACTACTGTCTTCCCACGAACAGCTCGGCCATCCTTCCTGCTGCTTGTTGGTCTACGTCTTCTGATCTAGTGCTTGTGGTCTTATTGGTTATCTATTCTTCTTGCCGGATGTCATTTTCCATTTCCCTTCAGCTGTTGTATCCGTTGGTCTTTCTTGTTTTTGAGGTGGGTTCAGTTGTTTGTTAGCGGTGGAAGGTTATCGTCCATTATATTGCAGTCCTCAACTGTTTCCCCAGTGGAGGAATGGGTTCCTTTTCGTGTGTTAAATTTCGGTACGTTCCTTTCGAATTGGTAGGTTATTTCACGTTTTTTGTTTGTAATTACTTGTTGACCATTCAGCTTCTGTTGCTTTGTAATTAAAATTTCCTCTCGTATCATGTTTTTGATGTTATGTGTGATATTTTCCATTATTGAATTCATTTGTTGGGTTATTTTTTCTATGATTTTATCTTCCTGCGCTTTGCATATCTCGGGTCACTGGTTGATAGAAGTTTCCCCAGCAGGTGTCGTTGTAGGCAATGGTACGTTGATAAACGGGGTTAAAAGTCAGGCTGTGAGTTTCACAAATAGGAAAAGTCCTCGCGGTTTTAATTATTGCGTTGATGGGGTGAAAGTTTCTTTTGGGGATCATTGTATCTAGGTATTAATATAAGGAAAGATCTTCATTGGGGTAATCACATAAATGGGATTGTAAATATAGGGTACAGATCTCTATGCATGGTTATGAGGGTGTTTAGATGTTGTAGTAAGGATACAAAGGAGAGGGCATTTAAGTATATGGTAAGACCCCAACTAGAGTATGGTTCCAGTGTATGGGACCCTCACCAGGATTACCTGATTCAAGAACTGGAAAAAATCCAAAGAAAAGCAGCTCGATTTGTTCTGGGTGATTTCCGACAAAAGAGTAGCGTTACAAAAATGTTGCAAAGTTTGGGCTGGGAAGAATAGGGAGAAAGAAGGTGAGCTGCTCGACTAAGTGGTATGTTCCGAACTGTCAGCGGAGAGAAGGCGTGTAATGACATTAGTAGACGAATAAGATTGAGTGGCGTCTTTAAAAGTAGAAAATATCACAATATGAAGATAAAGTTGGAATTCAAGAGGACAAATTGGGGCAAATATTCATTTATAGGAAGGGGAGTTAGGGATTGGAATAACTTACCAAGGGTGATGTTCTATAAATTTCCAGTTCCTTTGAAATCATTTAAGAGAAGGCGAGGAAAACAACAGATAGGGGATCTGCCTCTTGGGCGATTTCCCTAAATGCATATCAGTAGTGATAATATAGTTGACATTCTATTTGCAAGAGTACATTGATTTGCCATTCAATTTTATTAACATTCTATATACTGGTTCGGAAAAAGATGCTCTAAGTTCAGATAAATTAAAATGTGGACATATTTTAATGGTTTCCATTGTGGAACGCAGAACATAAATCTTGGTCAGCTATTACACTTGCCCCGATGATTGGGGAAAGTGGAACCCAAGGCCTGTTAATGTATCATATATCACAGAAATATCATTGGGGTTAGTGGAAATAATTCAATGTGACATACAATACTAATAGAAATGTAATTTCTCTTTAATTTTCATACACTTCATATATTTAACCAACATTAAAAGAATAAAATAAGATATCAAATTTGAATGTGCCTCGTTTCTCAAATGCTGGAGGTGGTATATATTGAAAAATTCCTCAGGTTGAATTATACTCGTGTCCTCAATGTTGGGCCAATGAAATGTTGATGTTGAGCAAATTCTTCAAGCAAATTTCACTTCCAGACATCGCTCCTTTTCCGTCAGCTGTCCAACATACATTTTGATTTTTCTTATGACAAAATTTTGTAAGAATCCAATCACCCACCTGCGCTGTTGATAAATCTCTCTGCATTACATTTGTGAAGTTATGTTCTTTATCCATTTCTTTGATCTCGTCTTGCAGTTCAAAATCGTCCAAGTCATTTGTGCATTCTTCAGCATTATCCTCATCAATACTTTCCTCATGATTCACTGCTGTCTTTTTGGTTTTTTCACTTGGTTTTCAGATTTTATCCTTTCACTTTCTTTCAGCTTTAGAAATGCCTCCTCTGAGGTGATAACTTCTTCCCCTCTACAGATTCCTTTTCTTCCATGAGTGACTCTTGCTGCTTGTTTTACTTGCTCTAGAAGCAATTCTTCAAATGAGACCCCTTGTGTGCTTGATGTTGATACTGGGGAAGCAATATAATTTGAATTAGATGTTGATGGCCGAACTGGGGGAGTTTCTTCATTAGATATTTATAATGGTAGAGCTTGGGGAATTTCTTCATATGACACTTCTGATGGCAAATTTGGAAGAGCTTCTGCAAGGGTCATTGTTGATGACTGATGAGTTACATTGCTTTGACTTTGTTGCAAACCTAACCATCTCCTATTGACGTCCGAAACGGGGGAGGAGCTTACGGTCAGCTGTTTCCAATATGGCGGCGAGATAGTGACGGGAAGTAAACACGACAGTAATCGGGTGTGCGTCTGTAGGATTTATTAAGTGTTCAAAATATCTTTGGTGTCGAATGCGCAACTGTTGAGGGTTGTCGGAGATTTCACGCGTCCATTAATGGAAGGGAAAGAAATATTCAAATGTAATTACTTGATATGTGCAGGTAAAAAGTTTGAAACAGAAGATGAAACTGGTGCTGTAGTGTTGTGTTTACAATCGCACATCGATTCAAGACCCCACAAAGTTAATGTTGTCTTGAACAAAGGGGGTGAAAATGTGAAGTGCAACTGTACATGTAAAGCGGGTTTGTCAGAGAAATGTTACCGTTGACACGCTAATTCACCTTAACAGTTAAGCTAATGTAATTTTCCACTATTAGAGGTTATGGAGTAATTTCTTGTTGATTTGATCCATGCCAAAGACTTAGCCAGGTGACGGGGGAGTTACCTGTTTTGTAAACCGTAATATTGGGGAAGAAATAAAATAATAATTCTACTAAGTAAATGTTATAACGTAAATAAATCCTAGGCTTTATACAGGCTTGTATTGGAACAGCCCACATAATCTTGATGTTCTTCCATTTTTACCATCAGCACAAAAGGTAGAACGTAGAACCGACAATAATAAGTATAAAAATTATAACTACCTACAGAATATGCAGAGTAAAGTTTGAAAATTATAAATGAAGAGTACTATAACCTCTAAAGTCACAGCTGTGTGTGGTTGAAGAATACTTTTTTGTCCAATTCTACCAAATAATTAGGTTATGGCTTCGACCGGGCGAGATGTCCGTGCGGTTAGGAGCGTGCAGCTGTGAGCTCGCATCCGGGAGATAGTGGGTTCGAACCCCATTTTCGGTAGCCCTGAAGATGGTTTCCGTGCTTTCCCATTTTCACACCAGGGAAATGCTGGGGCTGTACCTTAATTAAGGCCACGGACGCTTCCTTCCCATTCCTAGACCTTTCCTGTCCCATCGTCGCCATAAAACCTATCTCTGTCGGTGTGACGTAAAATAAATAGCAAAAAAGCTAATTTATGATGGCAAAAGACTACATATTTTCTTTCATTGATAGAAGTATTTTATAAGCAATTTAAATGCAGTGCTTAATTACTACAAGTTAAAGATATTATTCACATGTAAATAGTTAATTTACTGTCTGCTGTTACACACATGAAGAAGTTTACAAAGAGCGGATCACATTCTATGTGCGGCACAGATGTATTAGGCTACAAACTTATCAGTATTTTTGATGTAGCTAAATCTTTGTGAATACAAATTAGAGACAATAACTATCAATGAGTACAATAAACAGTACCGGTACCTACGCTGTGGAAAGAAGTCATCTTCACAAGAATGCAGAGTGCACACTGCCATGTATCGCGTAACGCGTTTTCCAATTGACAGCGCGGAAGCCCATCTTTCTCTTTGAACTTTCTGTACAGGAATAGTGAAGAGATTTCGCATCCGTTTTATACGATTTGCAACCGTATACAGAGCAGTACCTCCTCAAATTTGACAATTTTCTTTCTGTTTCCATCACGACGTCAATGCTTCGCCATGTAAATAAAATTCACCAGTCACTATGTTGCAGCTTCAACATTCTACCGCATGGCTGCACCATCCAACTTTTCTGACGTCAATAGACTTGCGGTTCGTAAATGTCTACCGGGATTACTGCACTACAATATGGAAATACCTCAGCCTTTTCAAATCCACTCCTTAGCACAGTAGGATCTATTTCTGACCAAATTCTTGATATGATGGATGCCAGCGTTTATTTTGGTAACTTATAACCATAATTTTTTCGTTGCCATTTTATTCTTTGTCCCACTTTAATTTCAAGGGCCTGAATGCACTTAGGTCCATTGGCTGGAGAACACGCCTTGTGCGGGGCGGTAACTTCAATATCACTGCATTCTCTTCTTTAGCTCTTTGAACAAGAGAGATACCAAGGTGTGAACTATGGCCATCATAGATCAAAATTACTGGTCTTTCAGAGGGAATATTCTTTAAGAAATTGTTCTCAAAGTAGTTCTTGAATGTGTTAGTTTCCATCCATCCATTTTTCGTAGCTGCACAAGTCATGCCAGGATCCTCTTCTCCTTCTTTTGCAATCCATGAGTCCCATACATTCTTCCCCTTGAATATAATTAGTGGTGGCAATTTCCCTCCAGCAGCGTTTCCTCCCATTAACACTGTGATATTTTCTTTCCCGGGACCACTTCTTACTGTATGGGTAGCAGCTCCCTTTTCTCCTACGACCTTGATTATATTTGGGTCCAAACAAAAGCTGGTTTCATCAGTGTTATAAATCTGTGACGGAGGAACGCCATCGGTGAATTCTTTCAGGAGTTTAAAATAGGTTCAAATGACAAAAGGGTCCATACTTCTTTTTCTAGCTACTTCTACACTTTGAGGTTTCTTCTGGCTTAAATTAAAAGTCTTCTTGAACCTGTTGAAATAATCGTCACCTGGTACTCCGTTCTTGAACGGGGTCACACTGTTACACTGACTGACAGAGCAAATGCAACACCAAGAAGGAGTGGATTGCAGGGTAGACTGACGTCACTGAGGTATGCTCATGATGTGAAATGCGACGCTGTGCTGCGCACGTAGCGAACGATAAATGGGACACGACGTTGGCGAATGGCCCACTTCGTACCGTGATTTCTCAGCCGACAGTCATTGTAGAACGTGTTGTCGTGTGCCACAGGACACGTGTATAGCTAAGAATGCCAGGCCGCCGTCAACGGAGGCATTTCCAGCAGACAGACGACTTTACGAGGGGTATGCTGATCGGGCTGAGAAGGGCAGGTTGGTCGCTTCGTCAAATCGCAGCCGATACCCATAGGGATGTGTCCACGGTGCAGCGCCTGTGGCGAAGATGGTTGGCGCAGGGATATGTGGCACGTGCGAGGGGTCCAGGCGCAGCCCGAGTGACGTCAGCACGCGAGGAACGGCGCATACGCCGCCAAGCGGTGGCAGCCCCGCACGCCACGTCAACCGCCATTCTTCAGCATGTGCAAGACACCCTGGCTGTTCCAATATCGACCAGAACAATTTCCCGTCGATTGGCTGAAGGAGGCCTGCACACCCGGCGTCCGCTCAGAAGACTACCATTGACTCCACAGCATAGACGTGCACGCCTGGCATGGTGCCGGGCTAGAGCGACTTGGATGAGGGAATGGCGGAACGTCGTGTTCTCCGATGAGTCACGCTTCTGTTCTGTCAGTGATAGTCACCACAGACGAGTGTGGCGTCGGCGTGGAGAAAGGTCAAATCCGGCAGTAACTGTGGAGCGCCCTACCGCTAGACAACGCGGCATCATGGTTTGGGGCGCTATTGCGTATGATTCCACGTCACCTCTAGTGCGTATTCAAGGCACGTTAAATGCTCACCGCTACGTGCAGCATGTGCTGCGGCCGGTGGCACTCCCGTACCTTCAGGGGCTGCCCAATGCTCTGTTTCAGCAGGATAATGCCCGCCCACACACTGCTCGCATCTCCCAACAGGCTCTACGAGGTGTACAGATGCTTCCGTGGCCAGCGTACTCTCCGGATCTCTCACCAATCGAACACGTGTGGGATCTCATTGGACGCCGTTTGCAAACTCTGCCCCAGCCTCGTACGGACGACCAACTGTGGCAAATGGTTGACAGAGAATGGAGAACCATCCCTCAGGACACCATACGCACTCTTATTGACTCTGTACCTCGACGTGTTTCTGCGTGCATCGCCGCTCGCGGTGGTCCTACATCCTGCTGAGTCGATGCCGTGCGCATTGTGTAACCTGCATATCGGTTTGAAATAAACATCAATTATTCGTCCGTGCCGTCTCTGTTTTTCCCCAACTTTCATCCCTTTCGAACCACTCCTTCTTGGTGTTGCATTTGCTCTGTCAGTTAGTGTATTTTCATTTACATAGCGTCCTATAGTGTCTAAAATTTCTCATTTGAAAGTCCAAAACCCCCAATTCTCCATTGTTTTGATACCATCGGCAACTATCTTCTCTTCTTCATAAGGGATAGCAGTTTGTCTACTCAGTCACTCTTTTAACACCCCTTTGTCCTTTGACATCTTTAAATAATGTTTGTTTAGGTATTTTGTATGCTTTTGCAGCACTATATAATGTTAATTGTCCACTTTTAACTACGTTCACAGCAATCTTTAAATCGTCCTTGGGGTATGATGGAGGTTGAGTTTTACGAACATATGTACGCACCATTTGTGGAACAATTAGAACAAATGGTTTGATTATTAACTTGATGGGGTAAGTGGAACCTTATTTAACTCATACTTACTGATTTAACCTTAAACAAATCTCTACACTTCTTGCCGTAGCAATCGTAAAACCATATGTCGCACTAGCCAAGACCGACTCCAATCCTCAGACCTTAATGCTACTCTCGATCGTTCAAAGATGGCGAATCGAGTAGCCGGAATTGTTGGAAATGTGAGTTTGTTTTGGTTTGTTGTTATCGTATGTAGTCGGTGTAATTTTACGGAAGTTGACGATAAATGTTAGTTTCTTTGTAGAATAAAAGTGTGCGAGTGTATTTGTATGAGTCAGTGGGCACATACGATCTGTATTTATACACAGTAATGTGAGAAAGTTTTTATTTTTATTTTACCCATTAAAGAACATGAGTGCACTAGTTGGACCAGGTTTTAGTTTAACTACGGCAATGCCTCTCATACAAGTATTCTTAAGTTTTCTACGGAATAGAACATTAAGAGAGAAATGGATTAGGAATATACATCGTGATCATTTTGAAGTCCATGAAAAAACTGTGCACCCGCTCCTTGCAGCGGTCAGTGCCAAGTTATCCCGGTAGCTCTTGATTTCTTCTCAGGGTATTCCATTTTCCGCTCATAAAATCTGTGATTTTATATTTAATTATTTTACGTGGTTTCGAATGAGAATTTGTCCGCTGGAATACGCACCACAGGAGTATCTACACGCACAGGTACGAACCAGTGACCAATAACTTCAAAGGGGATCTCTTTTCGCATGTAGAACTAATCGATTGCTTATTTCTATGAAACTTATTAACTAACTTACAACTAGACGTTACCCGAACAGAAATTAAAACACAGTTACTTACTAAGAAAAAATATAAGATTATTTATTGACTAAAATAATGTTCGATATTAGATGAAGTGAAATCTGGGTAGTATTGATTGAGAACTAATTAATCATTAAAAGTCTAGAGTCAGCGCTGGCTCAAATAAAATAAAATAATTAAAGCATAAAAATGTTTACATTCTCTCATAACTAATGTTCAAATTCATATTAATCCATATCTCAATATTCGTAGCCATGTTCCGAAAAGTATTTCATTTCCACCAATTATATTCGAGATCACTGAGCAATCATGGAATCAAATAAAAATATACATTGCGAATACTGTCCCGTTAATTATTAAAATTATCCTCACAACATACAAGTCGTCATGCAGAAATAAAATGAATAATTCGTTAACTTGAAAACGTAATAAAATTACATGGGAAAGATTTAGATTGTAAACGCAAATCTACTCATATTTTCACGTAATTATTTCCCAAATATATTCTTGTGCGAGTATTAAATTGTAAAAGTGTTCACCAACTTTCCATTCATAAATTATAATCATTCATAGATCTGGACTCTGATTATTTGGTCACATATTTCGAGTACTCACAAGTAACAACGTACGGGCTAAGACAATACCCCCTAAAGCCTACGACATATGGCTCCTAACTAACCATTATTATATTCTTCATATTTAAAATACTCGAATAGAAATCATAATTGCATGAAAAGAAATAAACATCTAACTAAATTTTTCAAGTAGTTTCAAATCCACACACTCCTCTATTAATGGCTCAATGTGCTCTAGCGTTCTGCTCTATCTCAATATTTCATATGTATACGAGCTACTCAACTTGTATGGATAGTATAGAATGAAATTATTGCGTATTATCCTGTAACGTCACCGCACCACGAAATATTAGATGTATACTAAGTCATGAGTCTAGTGAACTGTACATTAGAGCACTCTCTTATTCATAGTACCTGTTATTTACCAATGTCAGACATAAATATAACTGTCGCGATACACTATTCTACCATAATGCATGTCTATCTTACCTTAAAATGGTCATCTGCGCGATGTTCTCACCTTGTCATATACTTTCAAATATGGCACAGAAACTCACCTTATAATTCTAATATAACATTATCTCGTCGAATGGCAATTCTTACACTTCCCGTAGAACATAAACAAATCTCTATACTTTAACTATTCATCAATATACTCCAATAAATAATCACATTTCAACACTATTCCAAAGACACTTTAACATCGGCTTTCATATAGCCATATGCATATAGCTATTACTCCCAAAACTATATGCTAAATATACTAGAATTGCCTTGTAAAAATACGTAGTCAATAACCTTTATCTTAACACCAGTAGTACGAGTTCAATGCCCTCTTTCTATGAAGAAAGGAATATTTAATTTGACAATAATCATCGTATCGCGCAGGTACTCCGTGACGTAATCTATATTCAGGTAAGCGAGATTAATCGAAATTTCACTAGTAAATTAGACTCATTGCTTCTAGGTATTCACAAGTAACACTTCCATCTTTTATCCAAACTAATTTCCACTGTAAGTATTCATGTGCGGTAACCTGTATATGTCATATTAGCCTTCTAATTCTACACTTCCATCTTATCTTAAAATCTTAGATATCTCACACTTCACTTTATATTACACACGCCTTCTTAATTACTCCAAAAATATCACCAAATATTCAGCACATGCCAAGTTAGATTGAGGGTGCAGATTACAAGAAACTACTCTACTAAAGAAATGTATGGACTTAGCTCGTCAGTTGCTACGTCTGATCTGGTTGTTGCTCCATCCTTCGGTTGCGGCTAGACCCTCAGATCGGATCTGGATCTCTGGTTGGATTGCACGCTCATGGTCATCAGCTGGTCACATGGCTCGCCGGTCCACTCCTTCTCGTCCGGTCTTTTGGCTGGGCGGTCCTCATCCACGTCATGTCCACTGGTTGGCCGGTCCAATCATCCACAGCTGGTCATCTGGCTCGACGGTGCATATCCCCAGTTCAGTCCATCTTGTTAATTTAGCAGACAGTCATCATTTTGAATCTGTAGACCACGAAAAGAATTCCATTTGCGCAGTAATTAGTCATGATATATTCCATATTTCAATTATTTATAAATATCGTCGAAGTTTTCTTTGCTCTGAAAATTTCTCCGTAAAATAGTTATTAGGTTTACTGCTTCGGTAGTTACTATCCTCTCGTACGAAGTTAACAATATTGTAGAATGGTGAATTCCTATTCCTTCGATCGTAGAGTGGCTCCTCACTAATCCAAGTCAATCATATATCACCAAAAATTATTTATTTATATATTTTTTTCGGCTCTTTTCTTAGCATACACCGGTGAATAATTTAATCGTATGCTATCGCCGATTATAAATAATCAATATTCTCCACAGTAGCCAAGAATATTCTTCAAATGTGTAGCTCCGCTCGTTTTTGCGTCTTGTTTCTGCGATTGTTATTTCTTGAGTATATTCTTAAACAATCCTTCCGCTGCTATATTTTTTTAAACAATTCAAAATGAGCCTCTACTGTTCTGCAATGTCTTCGAAAATTATCCGTTCCGTGACGTACATTGCCTCCTATACGCTGCATTAATATGAAATTCATTGCCTTAGTAGATCGCATGGCCCATACCTTCCTACGCCGCCATTTTGTAGTTGGTCTTCGAGATGCGAACGGGCACATTTAATCCCCCGACACGAAGAAAATATATTGGTCACGATATATTTTCTCATTGTTAACTTGAAACTCAAATGTGACTTTGCATCTCGTATATTCTTTGTCATTCCGATATTATCTATTCGATTATCGAATATCAGCAGATTGATATCGATTCTATCTTAGTTGCATTAGTTTGTTTACATGACCCGTAACCATGTATTTTACAGCTGATTCTCTTCATTTCATCAGTCCTAATAAAGATATTTAATGCTTCCACCTGGCGTATTTCACGATGGTAAGTCGTTCATTGGCTTTAGATATTCTTGTTTCTTAAGTTCTTATTACATATGCTGATTCTCTTGAAAGTACAACTTGATGTTGCATGGATTATGTATGTTACGATATTTGCCATTTAAACTTGCTATTTCATAAGCATTATTCCCAAGTACGCGCTCGATTCTGTAGGGACCATTGTATAACGGCAGAAATTTAGCACATATTTTTGCTGGTGCATTTGATATTGGTGCAGTTTTGACTAGAACTAGATCTCCTTGCTTGAAAGGTACATGGTACTTCTTATTCCGTACTCTTCTTAATCGTTTTTGGGACTGATCCTTGAGTCTCTGTTGGATCTTTAGATTTATTTCTCGGGGATCTGGCTTTTTCTCTAGCTGCATAGTAAAAATGCTGTCCCATGTTCTCTGTGGGTGAACATTTTTATGGGCTACGCTAGGAATCTGGGCAATTGATTGATTAACAGTGTTGTTTAAACTTTCAGCTATGATGTCTAGCATATCTATCTATTTCCAATGTTGTTGACTACAATATATTCTCCCGAATTTAGCGATCTCCTTCATATACCTCTCTAATTAAATCCTCGGGTTGAATGTCCCAGTGATCTATTTGTGCTACTACCCAACTGCGAATTTCGACAACATTCTCAAACGGTTTAATATTTACAATTTCATGTCTAGTTAGTTCGTCATTGGCGTTTTTTTTCGCTCTGATGATTGGGAATTGTCTGTGTTCCCATGGCTCTCATGCTCTTTCCAGCCTTCTTCCTGTCTCCTTCGTTTATAATTCTGAAGTTCGAGACTTTCTGCGCCTTCGAGGTCGCCGTTTATATCCTTATTTTTGATGGCTTCCTCCCATCGGCTTCTATTTTGTCTCTGTTCCCTTAGCTCTTGGAGATATCGCCTGTTCTCTTCATTTTGACTATATTGGGCAGGTCTTCTCCTCTCATCGTATCGCCTCCTGTTCCTCTGATATGGTCGACTTCTATTGTTCCCATATCGAGTATTATTCCTATACTGGAAACTATTTCTATTTCCAATTTGCCCACATCTTCCGTGCTGTTGTCCACTGTACTGGCAATAACATTTTCTCGGTTCTTTGTTTTGGGCTCTGATACAATCTTCTGCCCTAATTTCATACCCTTTATCTAGTCCGTGATTGGTGATTTCAGGACTAATTGTATTAACTGCTTCTATTTGTCTAAGATTTCTGGGGTTCCTCTCTATTAAGCACGATGACGTTAGGTCGATCTGTCTTAACCGCCCCTCCATGTCAATAGCAGTTTGTATGTCAGAGGCTGCTAGTAATCTTTGTATTTCAAGTGGTAATTGCCTCTGAATAGTTTTAATCGCCTCCAGTTCGCTAGGTGGAGAATCTAAGTCCTGAAAACGATGAAACTGAAACGAGAAGAAATCGCTGTAGCGAGTTTGGCCTGCAGTCGAAAATTTCCTCGAGTACAGCTCTAATCTTAGCTGTTGCTGGATCTCAGGATCCCAGAACTTCCTCAGGAAAGCTATCTTAAACTCATCATAGTTGTGGAACGTGTACTTAAAAGCCTGGAACCAAATATTTGGGTTCCCGTCCAGATGTTTTTCAATAATTCGCAATTTCTTTTCCTCCTGAATCTTTCCTTCCTTAAAATATTCCTCTATGTCCCTAAGGAATTGCTTCGGTGAGGTCTTAGCCGAACCGTCAAAATGTTTCGGTCGGTCGTCGTAATTTTTAATGATATTAATTATCGTGCTTCCCTCACTCTGGTTACTACCGTTTAATATTTCTAGATCTCTTCTAGTTGGGTCGCTTATCCCTGAAGGTGTGTTCTCTCTCTCATTAATCTGTACTTCTATTGCTCTTTGCCTATCGCTAGAGCTTGAGGCCATAGACTTCGCCGTGTGTGATTCCACCTTTATCTCCTGTATTTCCTTTCTAATCTGTTTCATCTCTTCTTCTGTATTTTCGATTTTTCGTTCCGATTCCACCTTGTTATCTTCTATCTTCTGTTTCAATTCATCAATTTTCTGTGCTACTTTGCTCGCAGCTTGGTCATATTTCTCATCTAAGTCTTGCTGTCTTAGATTTAATCCTTGCATGCCAGTCGTTATTTCATTTATTTTCTCTTCTTCCAATTTTCGGATCGTTTCCTGGCTCTCTGTTACCATTTCATTTATTTTATTTATTTCCTCGTGCATCTCTCTGTTTCTATTTTCCATGGTTTCCGTCAACCTCATCTGCATGTTTTGAATTTCGTTCTTAACTTCATATACTTCCGACCGTGTTTCCGCTGTTTCTTCAGTCGCTTCTTCTTGTTTCTTGCGTAACTCATCGATCATCCCTTTGTGTTCATCTTCTATTTTCCTAACAAATTCTTCTAAAGATTCTTTCTGTTTTAGCTGATCCTCTCTTCTTTCCTCTCTCATCTCAATGATGCATCTCTGGAATCTTGATTCCCTTTCCTGTTCTTTCTCTTCTTGTTTCTGTTGCCATTCTTCTAGTTTCTTCTCTTGTTCCTTTTGAAATTCCCTGAACCATTCTTGCTGTTTTCGCTCCTTTTCCGTCGGTCTTCTTTCCTTTTCTTCTCTCTCCTTCTGTCTTTCTTCTTCCAGCTTCCTCTCTTTTTCTTCACGCTCCTGTTTCTCCTTCTGTCTTTCTTCTTCCAACTTCTTCTCTTTCTTTTCACGCTCCTGTTTCTCCTTCTGTCTTTCTTCTTCCAACTTCTTCTCTTTCTTTTCACGCTCCTGTTTCTCGTTCTGTCTTTCTTCTTCCAACTTCTTCTCTTTCTCTTCACGCTCCTGTTTCTCCTTCTGTCTTTCTTCTTCCAACTTCTTCTCTTTCTCTTCACGCTCCTGTTTCTCCTTCCGTCTTTCCTCTTCCAACTTCTTCTCTTTCTCTTCACGTTCCTGTTTTTCTTTCTGTCTTTCTTTATCAAGCTTCTTCTCTCTTTCTTCTTGCTTTTTCTCTTTTTCTTCACGTTCCTTCTTTTCTTTCTGTCTTTCTTCTTCTTGTTGTTTCAAATATTCGAGGAACCATAATGGAGCTCCTTCTTGTTTCTCTTGTGCTCTTCTCATTTCCTTTTCCTGTTCCCTTCTTGTCTGTACTCTACCCTGTGTTGCCATTTTATGTCGAGTTCAATATATTCGTTATAATCTCTCAATTTCTAATAATTTCTCTATTTTGTTAGAAATTTCACTAATTTGCCTATCAATCCTCTAAGTTCACAGAATATCATATATAATATCACACACATCACAATAACTTAGTCTACAAGGTTTAAAATAGTTCAAAGTCTGCACTATATGCACTAGTGTCAAGTTTTCTATTCACTGAATAATAATATAGATGGACCTTCCTGGAGATCGGCACCATCCCACCAGATAGACCATCAACAACCAGACCATGAGTTCAGATCTATGATTAAGATTTCATTTCGGAACATGTTACGAAATAAAGAAATTAAAATTCCGCTATACGGCATCCAATATTTATATGTATGGCCATCAGCCTTTACCATGGTTAAAATCAACTAAGTTTCATTTCATATTAACTTAAAATCACCTTATCCTATCTTACTGTTGTTAAAGAAAAGCAATCATCTACTAAACAACAATAATTCCTTATCAATATTCTTCACAGGTGCTACAATGTGGTAATAATTAAATAAATTACTCAATACATTGGCAACTCTTTTTTTCTATGCCCGATACCTACATTTCGAGCTTCAACACTGGACTGCCGATTAAGTAGTGTGAGTTATCGGACAATTTCTTACTCTCCCGCGATGTCTTTCTCTTCATTGCTTCACGATTGGACAGCTATTTCAACTCTCCCGCGGTGTCTTTCTCTTAAATCGTCCCACATTAGTGCGACATTATCAACTTCTATTGGCGACTAATTCCAGTACCCTTCTCATTAATTGTTCCACGATTGGGCAACTATTTTTAACTTTCCCGCGGTGTCTTTCTCTTAAATCGGGCCCCACGATTGGTGCGACATTTACAACTTGCGCGGTGTCTTTCTCATTAATTGCCCCACGATTGGGCAGCCATTTATAACTTGCACCCGCTCCTTGCAGCGGTCAGTGCCAAGTTATCCCGGTAGCTCTTGATTTCTTCTCAGGGTATTCCATTTTCCGCTCATAAAATCTGTGATTTTATATTTAATTATTTTACGTGGTTTCGAATGAGAATTTGTCCGCTGGAATACGCACCACAGGAGTATCTACACGCACAGGTACGAACCAGTGACCAATAACTTCAAAGGGGATCTCTTTTCGCATGTAGAACTAATCGATTGCTTATTTCTATGAAACTTATTAACTAACTTACAACTAGACGTTACCCGAACAGAAATTAAAACACAGTTACTTACTAAGAAAAAATATAAGATTATTTATTGACTAAAATAATGTTCGATATTAGATGAAGTGAAATCTGGGTAGTATTGATTGAGAACTAATTAATCATTAAAAGTCTAGAGTCAGCGCTGGCTCAAATAAAATAAAATAATTAAAGCATAAAAATGTTTACATTCTCTCATAACTAATGTTCAAATTCATATTAATCCATATCTCAATATTCGTAGCCATGTTCCGAAAAGTATTTCATTTCCACCAATTATATTCGAGATCACTGAGCAATCATGGAATCAAATAAAAATATACATTGCGAATACTGTCCCGTTAATTATTAAAATTATCCTCACAACATACAAGTCGTCATGCAGAAATAAAATGAATAATTCGTTAACTTGAAAACGTAATAAAATTACATGGGAAAGATTTAGATTGTAAACGCAAATCTACTCATATTTTCACGTAATTATTTCCCAAATATATTCTTGTGCGAGTATTAAATTGTAAAAGTGTTCACCAACTTTCCATTCATAAATTATAATCATTCATAGATCTGGACTCTGATTATTTGGTCACATATTTCGAGTACTCACAAGTAACAACGTACGGGCTAAGACAATACCCCCTAAAGCCTACGACATATGGCTCCTAACTAACCATTATTATATTCTTCATATTTAAAATACTCGAATAGAAATCATAATTGCATGAAAAGAAATAAACATCTAACTAAATTTTTCAAGTAGTTTCAAATCCACACACTCCTCTATTAATGGCTCAATGTGCTCTAGCGTTCTGCTCTATCTCAATATTTCATATGTATACGAGCTACTCAACTTGTATGGATAGTATAGAATGAAATTATTGCGTATTATCCTGTAACGTCACCGCACCACGAAATATTAGATGTATACTAAGTCATGAGTCTAGTGAACTGTACATTAGAGCACTCTCTTATTCACAGTACCTGTTATTTACCAATGTCAGACATAAATATAACTGTCGCGATACACTATTCTACCATAATGCATGTCTATCTTACCTTAAAATGGTCATCTGCGCGATGTTCTCACCTTGTCATATACTTTCAAATATGGCACAGAAACTCACCTTATAATTCTAATATAACATTATCTCGTCGAATGGCAATTCTTACACTTCCCGTAGAACATAAACAAATCTCTATACTTTAACTATTCATCAATATACTCCAATAAATAATCACATTTCAACACTATTCCAAAGACACTTTAACATAACACCGGCTTTCATATAGCCATATGCATATAGCTATTACTCCCAAAACTATATGCTAAATATACTAGAATTGCCTTGTAAAAATACGTAGTCAATAACCTTTATCTTAACACCAGTAGTACGAGTTCAATGCCCTCTTTCTATGAAGAAAGGAATATTTAATTTGACAATAATCATCGTATTGCGCAGGTACTCCGTGACGTAATCTATATTCAGGTAAGCGAGATTAATTGAAATTTCACTAGTAAATTAGACTCATTGCTTCTAGGTATTCACAAGTAACACTTCCATCTTTTATCCAAACTAATTTCCACTGTAAGTATTCAAGTGCGGTAACCTGTATATGTCATATTAGCCTTCTAATTCTACACTTCCATCTTATCTTAAAATCTTAGATATCTCACACTTCACTTTATATTACGCACGCGTTCTTAATTACTCCAAAAATATCACCAAATATTCAGCACATGCCAAGTTAGATTGAGGGTGCAGATTACAAGAAACTACTCTACTAAAGAAATGTATGGACTTAGCTCGTCAGTTGCTACGTCTGATCTGGTTGTTGCTCCATCCTTCGGTTGCGGCTAGACCCTCAGATCGGATCTGGATCTCTGGTTGGATTGCACGCTCATGGTCATCAGCTGGTCACATGGCTCGCCGGTCCACTCCTTCTCGTCCGGTCTTTTGGCTGGGCGGTCCTCATCCACGTCATCATGGCCACTGGTTGGCCGGTCCAATCATCCACAGCTGGTCATCTGGCTCGACGGTGCATATCCCCAGTTCAGTCCATCTTGTTAATTTAGCAGACAGTCATCATTTTGAATCTGTAGACCACGAAAAGAATTCCATTTGCGCAGTAATTAGTCATGGTATATTCCATATTTCAATTATTTATAAATATCGTCGAAGTTTTCTTTGCTCTGAAAATTTCTCCGTAAAATAGTTATTAGGTTTACTGCTTCGGTAGTTACTATCCTCTCGTACGAAGTTAACAATATTGTAGAATGGTGAATTCCTATTCCTTCGATCGTAGAGTGGCTCCTCACTAATCCAAGTCAATCATATATCACCAAAAATTATTTATTTATATATTTTTTTTCGGCTCTTTTCTTAGCATACACCGGTGAATAATTTAATCGTATGCTATCGCCGATTATAAATAATCAATATTCTCCACAGTAGCCAAGAATATTCTTCAAATGTGTAGCTCCGCTCGTTTTTGCGTCTTGTTTCTGCGAATGTTATTTCTTGAGTATATTCTTAAACAATCCTTCCGCTGCTATATTTTTTTTAAACAATTCAAAATGAGCCTCTACTGTTCTGCAGTGTCTTCGAAAATTATCCGTTCCGTGACGTACATTGCCTCCTATACGCTGCATTAATATGAAATTCATTGCCTTAGTAGATCGCATGGCCCATACCTTCCTACGCCGCCATTTTGTAGTTGGTCTTCGAGATGCGAACGGGCACAACTGTAACGTGCATACATCATTTTGAGAATAAGTCTGAAGTTAGGAGAGCCATTTCTCTACTTTAAACTATTCGTGTTTCTCGAAAAATATTAATTTAGATAGAATATAACTGATATTGTGTTATTCCATCAGTGTGTATGTGCTTCAAAATGTCGGGTGATTTAGATGCAAGTGTATTTTACAATAATCTGTGCTTTTCCTGCAGAAATGTTTGGCTGGATCTTGGAGTATAACAAAACTTATAAGTGTTACAGATGGAGCAATCTGTATACTGTTACACAGAAGAAATAGTGACTTGAGGGATTACCTGGGTTCGTAATGCAGGGTTTTACACTACCAACACCTTCAGATTCATGCTGTGGTTATCTGTTATCAAGCAGACAGCGCCGAACTGAAGCTCGTCCATGTGGTTAAATATCAACGTTTAGTCAATAGAGTTTTTGCACTCATGTTCTTGAATAGTTAAAAACCTATTATATCTTTAGTGTCTGAACGTTACATTACTAAGGTTACTTTCATTATGTGATGTGCTGCTATACCATACGTCAACATTGTTAGCATTACCAGGGCCGTTCATTGGGTTCGGGTGTACTTGGGTTGAGTGACTCAGACGGTTAAGTCACTGGCCTTCTGACCCCAAGTTGGCAGATTCGATCCTGGGTCAGCCGGGCTGAGTGGCTCAGACGGTTAAGGCGCTGGCCTTCTAATCCCAACTTGGTAGGTTCGATCCTGGCTCAGTCCGGTGGTATTTGAAGGTGCTCAAATACGACAGCCTAGTGTCGGTAGATTTACTGGCAGGTAAAAGAACTCCTGCGGGACTAAATTCCGGCACCTCGGCGTCTCCGAAGACGGTAAGAGTAGTCAGTGGGACGTAAAACAAATAGCATTTTTATTTATTATTATTGATCCTGGTTCAGTCCGGTAGTATTTGAAGGTGCTCAAACACGTCAGTCTTGTGTCGGTAGATTTACTGGCACGTAAAAGGACTACTGCAGGACTAAATTTCGGCACTTCGACGTCTCCGAAAACCGTAAAAAATGTAGTTAGTGGGACGTAAAGCCAATAACATTATTATTTTGGTTGTACTTCCCATTCATTGGGTGCTAAATTTAAGAAATTTTCCACCACTTCAAAACTAAGGCAACAAATTATGTTTCACAGTTATCATGACAGCGAATAAATCGAGGAATTCCGCACCTTAATTTATTTTGAAACATTCAAAATGATGTTAGAAATATCATTTTAATAGTTTTATCATGTATTTTCATCTATCCAGCGAAGTGAAATCTAAGAGGAAACGTTATTTGACAAATTGAAATTTCTACACAATCTACCTTGTTGGGCTCTTTTCTAGTTGAATATATGTGATTCTAGTTGATTTTATGTGATGCGTACTTGTTGACGAAGTGTTTTCATACGTGTAAAAGTGATTTTTCCCTCTGATCTTACATTTATAATGTTAAATTACGCCGTTTATATAATATGTACGTGATATTTTCGTGTTAGCCAATACCAGCAATCCGGCTACTTCGGCCGTCATGTTTTTTTATATTACGTTCTGAGGATTGGAGTCGGTCTTGCACAAGCTCACACTAGAAGTGTTAACGACGCACATCCAAAGAGTAGTGCGTGATAGTGATGGGTCGAACAAGCTCTTTTGAGGGAGCTAGCTCATTCGCTCCCGCTCCTACCTGAGAGTCGTTCAAAAGAGTCGACTCTTGGGAGCGGTAAGGTAGGAGCGAGCCAGGAAGTCAGAGGCCGCTCTCCGCTCCAGGTTCGTTCGTTCATTCGTTCATCCGGTTTAGGGCAGACGGCTCTTTGTGACTTCCGGTCGCTCTTCATGACTTCCGGTCGCTCTGTATGACTTCCGGGAACGAACGATATAGCCACAGCCGTCTCGATCCTCTTATACTGCCTGCTCTATGCCACTATTTTAACACAGGAAGGCGCGACTACCGACATTTCTCCAAGTCGCCGTAAGAGTGCAGCAGTAGACGCACAATCTTCGCTGTTAGTGTGGGTGTAGCACTGTGTTATTGGTGCATGAATGTGTGTGTAAACCTGAGTTATTTCGTACAATAAGTAAACGTGTCTGGTCACTTTCGTTCGTACAAGAGATATTTTGTATAGAACTGTGAAATGAATTAATCATGTTATGCTAATAGATATTTCAAAAGTGATTGTAAGGTGTTTTTACTCGTTTCTTTTCGTTTGTGTAAGTCCTATTTTTCGTAGAACTGAAACTTCAGATTCTTTCCCCGAAATATTCAACTGTTGTGTACCATTTTGCCAATCTCGGCAAGGTGGTTCACAGCCAGAAAAGATACGACTCCATGAAATACCGTCTAGAAGGGAATTAAGAGAAAAGCGGCTGTCGGCTTTATCTAGGCAAGGACCTAATAAAGGAAGTAATTGGTTATCCTCAGATTACTCTCGCATCTGTGCCTTTACACCTTATTTCAGAAAGTGATGGAGCCTCCGCGGCTCAGGCGACAGCGCACCGGCATCTCACCGCTGGGTTCAGTGGTTCAAATCCCGGTCAATCCATGTGAGATTTGTGCTGGAAAAAGCGGAGGCGGGACAGGTTTTTCTCCGGATACTCTGGTTTTCCCTGTCATATTTCATTCCAGCACCACTCTCGAATATCATTTCATGTGTCATTCATTAATCATTACCCCGGAGGAGTGCGACAGGCTTGGGCAGCCGGCCAGCCTCGCTGCTAGATGGGGGCTTTATTCATTCCATTCCTGACCCGGTCGAATGACTGGAAACAGGCTGCAGATTTTTTTTCAGAAGGTGATTCAAGCCGTGGAGGATAGTGGATTCCTTGTGATAAGAATTGTGACGGACAATCACAAAGCAAACGTCTTCATGTTTAGACATTTTGGACAACCTCAGATATCCAGTCGATAATATTCCAATCAAACTAAAAACAGGAAATCAAATCCTAATTTGCGGGTACTAGGTTCATGTTGATGAAGAGAGGATGGAGTGTGCATTTGTGTCAGCAATATCTCATTGCCTAGAGCTTCGAAACCGCTAAATGGAACTGATTATGCACCAGGACAGAGTAGAAGTTCGATATTCAAAACCTTGTTTTGTTGCTCTGGTGAAGCATATGCAGGAGTTCGCTGAAGCTGGTGTGCCCTATTATCGACGTCTTTCAAACGTTCGAGCTTAATACGAGAACTTGCGACGTCTTCCCTTTCAGAATACCGGGCGAGTTGGCCGTGCGGTTAAGAGCACGCAGCTGTGAGCCTTCGTCCGGAAGATAGTGGGTTCGAATCCCACTGTTGGCAGCCCTGAAGATGGTTTTCCGTGGTTTCCCATTTTCACACCAGGCAAATTCTGGGGCTGTACCTTAATTAAGGACAAGGCCGCTTCCTTCCCATTCCTAGGCCTTTCCTATCCCATCGCCGCCATAAGACCTATCTGTATCGGTGCGACGTAAAACAACCAGCAAAGAAAACCTTTCAGAATGTGCTTTTTACAGTGTGAGGTCAAATAATATCAGCAAACTGTTAGTGATATTATCCTAATCAAGTTCGTAAGACCTCTATTTGTTTATATTGAGTAGGCAAGAACACATAAAGTACGGTACCACTCCAAGCCTTCGTCCAGGGAAATCTTTAAATTGTGCATGAAGAGGCCAACTGCAACTTCATACAGGTAATTTTGCCGATATTTAATATTACTGATGTAATTTACGAGCTTCAGTGAACATATGACCATACTGCATAGTGTTTTGTAGGCTGTCGTCTTTAGAATAAGTTTAGAACATTGTGCGTCTATGTCTGCCATCTAGCGGAGAAATTTTGTCGCAGCGTAGTCGCAAAAAGGCTCGCATAGAGCAAGCAGTATAGGAGGATCGAGACGGCGGTGGATATAGCGCAAATAGTTTATATTTTCCACAACAGATGGCAGCACAACGTCCAGTTCAGAAAGCTACTCTTGAAATAAAACAAATAAACAACAAATATATGCACTCCTGGCAACATTGGCAAATAATCTAACGATAAAGCTTTATATACAGTAACGAAGAAATGTTTAACAAAAATGCAGTATTAATGGATAATATCTAATATTACTTTGCCCATTTTCCTTTCTTCTTAAAATGATGCTTTTCAAGACTGAATGCACCGTGACGAGACGTATGTTCATGATATTGGCAATACTTACACGTTAATAAATAATTGTTTAAGAATGTAATGGGATGTACGTTACTATAGTATACACTAAGCCATGAGTTATATATTCATAAACGCCCAAAATAGCGTGATTTTACATTTTCTAGATTAATCATGACTCCCATTTTTATTTGAAGGAGCGAGAAGGCGCGAGATAGTTCACCTTCTCCACAACAGATGGCAAAACAATGTACAGTTTGGTACGCTACTCTTGGAATAAAACAAATGTACACTGCTGGCAACATTCGCAATTAATTCAATGATAAAGTTTTATACACAGTAACGAAGGAACGTGTCACAAATATACAGTGTTGATTGATGACATCTAATATTACTTTGCCTAACTTCCATTCTCCTTAAAATGATGTCTTTCAAGATTGAATGCACCGTACGGGACGTATGTTCGAGATATTGGCAATACTTCCGTTCGACCCCGGCAATCCAGATAAGCATAAGATGAATCTCTATTCCTGTGCACGTAGTTTACATTGCACTCAAAAGATGTCATCAGTATATCCTCTTTCGACACTCCGCGTTGGAACAACAGATTCTTTCATTCATTAATGCAGGGTATGAAACATAGCTGATTAAACGCGATTTTTAACGAAATGAATGGAAACTACTATCAGCACAAATGTACATATAACCAAGTATACTACAGTACGCATAGCATTTTGCCTATTTTTCGTGTAGCCTACAGTATGGTCACACGCTCTTCTATTTTTTTTTTAGAAAGAACGATTAAACCGTATGAGTCGTATATGTTCGATATATTGGCATTCTTTACACTATCTAAACTTACTTCTTCTTATTATTATTATTATTCTTCCGCTTCGACCACTTTTCCCACACTTGTGGGTTCGCGGGTGCGAAATGTTCCGCAAATGTGGATTTGGCCCTGTTTTATGATAAGTAATAATGTTACTGGCTTTACGTCCCACCAACTACATTTACGGTTTTCGGAAACGCCGAGGTGCCAGAATTTAACCCAGCAGGGGTTCTTTTATGTGACAGTAAATCTACCGACACAAGGCTGACGTATTTGAGCACCTTCAAAATACCACCGAACTGAGCCAGGATCGAACCTGCCAAGTTAGTGTCAGTAGGCCAGCGCCTCAACCGCTTGAGTCACTCAGCCCGGCTGGTCCTGTTTTATGACCGGATGTCCCTCCTGATGCTAACCTTATGCGGAGGGATGTAATCAATATTGCGTGTTTCTATGGTGGTTGGTATTGTGGTGTGTTGTCTGAATATGAAGAGGAAAGTGTTGGGACAAACACAAAGACCCAGTTCCCGAGCCAGAAGAATTAAATTCCCGACTTGGCCGAGAATCGAATCCGGGACACTCTGCAGCGAAGGCCTCAGTGTTGACCATCCAGCTAAGGAGTCGGACTTCTTACACGTCAATAAATAATTATTTGAAAATGTACTGCGGTACCAACTCCGATTCAACTCCTTTACTCATATCATTTATATATATAAGAAAACATAAAGGTCCGATAATACTGCCTTGAGGAATTCCCCTCTTAATTATTACAGGGTCAGATAAAGCTTCACCTACTCTAATTCTCTGAGATCTATTTTCTAGAAATATAGCAACCCATTCAGTCACTCTTTTGTCTAGTCCAATTGCACTCATTTCTGCCAGTAGTCTCCCATGATCCACCCTATCAAATGCTTTAGACAGGTCAATCACGATACAGTCCATTTGACCTCCAGAATCCAAGATATCTGCTATATATTGCTGGAATCCTACAAGTTGAGCTTCAGTGGAATAACCTTTCCTAAAATCGAACTGCCTTCCATCGAACCAGTTATTAATTTCACAAACATGTCTAACATAATCAGAAAGAATGCCTTCCCAAAGCTTACATACAATGCATGTCAAACTTACTGGCCTGTAATTTTCAGCTTGATGTCTATCACCCTTTCCTTTATACACAGGGGCTACAATAGCAACTCCCCATTCATCTGGTATAGCTCCTCCGATCAAACAATAATCAAATAAGTACTTCAGATATGGTACTATATCCCCAGAAATCTGATCAATTCTGGCCGCTTTTCTAATTTTCAACTTTTGTATCTTATTGTAAATGTCGTTGTTATCATATGTAAATTTTATTACTTCTTTGGCCTTAAGGCCGGTCTCCACTGATTAACATTTAACAACAACATGTTAAATGTTAAAAGTGTTAAATGTTAACTGGTGACACCATCAACGTGTTAAATGTTAAATGTTGAATACTGTTTCATTTAACATTGTGTCCACACTTAATAAACATGTTAAACTTAACTTTCTTTGTTTATATGTAGGTAGTTCATCATATCAGTTTGCGGTAATAAATTTAGGTGGTGTCTAGTATTTTCAAACAAAGACAATGGACTCGGATGAAAAAGATTTGGCCTTTGTTATTGCCACTGTTGCTTCTTGTTATGATTTACAAATGCAGTTTTATTAGACACATTTCCTCCCCTCATCCTGCTCATTGCTTCGAAAGCAAAACACTATGAAGTATAAACTTCGTCCGTTCCCGCCCCCCGACTTCAGACTTTTTCTGATTCTTTGCAATACTCGACTGTACTGGGAGCGGAGGTACGCTAGGTATTTTTCGATGCACTCGCGGGAATAATTATATAGAGTTCGTGGAAACTGTCGGCTTTCTTCGCTTTATATCTGTATTCCTTTGATGAGATATCCCACAAACAAGGCCTTTCTATTATATCATTAATTAAGTCCAAAGGAATCTTGCTCCACTACATTTCTGACCATAAATTTTAGTATAGTGTAGACAGAACGACACGCGTACGCGTACCGGTACTAGTACTGTATTTGTAGCTTATAACAAAGAGAATGAGTGTTGCGGAGTGTTGAAACTATAATCCTACTCACGAGAAGCACGTCGTTTGCGTCGTTTGGCTATCTGTTGACACGGAAACGGCAAGGAAGTTGCCGAAGCTGTGCCATAATCTCACGAACAACGAATTGACTTGACATGTTTTCCACTTGGAGCGGAAAACACGCCAACATGTTAAAAGTGTTAACCTTAACATTCTGAGTTAACATGCAAAGTCAATTGGAAGACACAAACACAATATACATGTCAATTGTAACATGTTAAATTTAACATGTTGGTGTTAAATGTTAATCAGTGGAGACCGGCCTTTAGTCTCCTCCTCTATCTCAACATTATCCTTGTAACCAACAATCTTTACTGCTGACTGAATACTTCTGCCTTTAGACGATCCTCACATACACACACCCCTTGTTCATTAATTATGGTATGAGTTATTTAGCCTATATTTTAAAACCAAAACTAGTGTTATTTTCTATTTGCCTTAATTCGATTTAAAACATCCACTGTACCGTAAAACCGAAAGATTTTGGCAATAAGTTAATTCATAACTACGAACGCATTTAAGAAACAGATGAGGATTTGTCAGAGTATTTCTTAATTATTTCAGACAGAATAAAACTACGCCGTTTCTACTTGCCGAGTGGTATATTCAGTATTCTGGATAGTAACTGTTTGTTCGTGCTTAGTTGAGGTTAGTTAACCCGAACTTCGTGTCGTTTATTTGCTCCTAACCTACTGGATCTATACTAGGCCCTACATCCTTCATAGATTATGAGTGCATACAGGAAGTGAACAGGTAAGTACTGCTCAATAACATGTTGTTTATTTCATTTCATTGTTTCGTTACGTTGCAAGTTGCCAGAACTATGGCACAAAAACGTACCTAACAAACAGACCACAACCACTGCACTCAGAGCACTGACTGAATGCGGGAAGAGGCTTGACTCCGCAGCCTATGAAAAAGAAAGCGGCTTCTGTACGTCACGTGATTATCTGAGGCATGGCATTGGCTAGAAATGAACGAGAGTCGATGTGACGAGCTAGCTCTTTCTTGGAGTCGCTGTTCATAAAAGAGTCGGCTCGTGCTAGCTCTCAGGGAGCAAGGAGGGAACTAGCTCATACAAGAGTCGACTCGTAATTGAACGACTAGCTCTCAAGGAGCAAGGAGGGAGCTAGCTCTTACAAGAGTCGACTCTCATTGAGAGAGCTAGCTCTCTCCAATGAGTCGTTCAAAAGAGTCAGTTCGTTCATGAACGACCCATCACTAGTGCGTGGTGAAAGGAGACGGATGTACCCACTCTCGGTCCCGGGAATTTGCAACTATAAACGGTTAAAAGAAAGTCAACGTCGACCAATTAAGTGACAAAACGGAAGAAATAAGATATCAGTGCTGCAGGCGTTATGGTGCTGACAACAGTGGAGTTAATAAGACAGTTTTCGAGCATCAATTTCACCACTCATTTCTGCATGCAATAGTGAGGTTAAGTTTAACAAACTATAACACTACACAAACCACGCACTTCAACATTAAACTCATCTAAAAGTGTTACCACAGATAGCGCAAACCGAATAACTCACGCCAACGCACAAATCGACCCACACAGGAGAAAAAATGAACAGTGGCAATAAGTGCGCTCAGAGATTTACCACAACCGCATACAGTGACTCACACAGGAGAGAAACTGCTCAGTTGCATTAAATGCGGTCAGACATTCACTCATATATATGTATCATGGCGGACACGTCAGAAGAACTGTTAGAATGTGCTCTCAGAACACTGGCAAATATCGCGGAAACAGGAGGTTACCTGAAAAGAGAATCAAAAGAAGACACCCAGAAAGCGGTGAGTGTCATCAGAAAATATTTTAAAGAAATAAAGAGGTCTCTAGATGATAAGATCGGAATTAGTGATATAACACAAAATGAGGTTAGGGAAAGGAAAACAAATCATGCGCTCCAAGGAAGAGGCAGCTGCCTCATGGTACAAGTGGCGCCATCTGCTGGCACAAGGGATGAGACGGGAAGCAGCGTGCGCATATTGACATCTGTTGACCAACCGACCGAAGCACGTGAAGATGACGACACCAACCATCAACTAGCGCCACCTGTTGACACCACACACGAGGAGGTGGGCAGCAGACTGCGCCTAGTGACATCTACTAGCCGACCAGCTGAAGCACATGAAGACAGCGACAACAACCAGCGATTACTGACATCTGTTAGTCAAGCAGCTGGAACAAAACAAAAAGAATATACATACAAAGAAGAAGACTGCCGGCACACTGGACTGGTAACACTGTCTATTGACTCAAAACATGAAGATGCGGACAGAAACCAGAGCAAGACGACACCTATAGACCGTCTAGCTGAAATATGTATAGATATTGGCAGTAACCAGCGACCACTGACATCTGCAGGCCAACTGGACCAAACACAACAGACCAAATACCCCATTGACAGACGGAACCTAGAGGCACATGACGGCCGAACACCTAAGACAGACGCAAACACAAAAATGGAAAACCGAATCACGGAAAAAGTAAACCACCAGATACAAATTACGATAGAAAACCTCTCAAACAAAATCAGAAAGCTGATTAAAGATGAAATTAAAAATGCAATGCAGCAGGATACAGAACCTCCCCAACGACCCACGACAGTAGAGTTAGAAGCTACCACGCAACTCGAAGAGAGCATTAGGATAGACGAGGATAACGAGGGCTTTACCATAAAACAGGAGAGAAGACACAGAGAACAACAGTTTCTAGAAGGAAACGCAGAGACAAACAGAATCGGCAACAACCCCATAACCGGAAACCCTACGGAAGCAGAAGACCAACAAAATATGAAGACAGACGAACACCAAAGGCAAACAAATCAAAGAGACCGACAACCCAGAAACTTACAAGTCACCAGCAGAACACCCACCCACCTTTCTAGAATAGGAAGAGGAGAAAAGACAAGTAGACTAAAGCCTGCAGTGAAATTATAATGGCTTTTTCTGGGTCGCCTAGATGAGAGGACCACACCCAAAGACATCACGGAACACCTAAAAGAGAAAGGCATCAAGGAAGTAAAAGAATGCGTGGAATTAAATACCAAAGGAAGAAACAAATGCTTCAAACTTGCAGTCGACGAACGCATCAAACACGAAGTTGAGAGGGAGGAATTATGGCCTAAAGGAGTAATCTTCCGACCGTACCAATTTCGCAATTGACTACAATCAAAGAAGAAGAGTGACGTCAAAATCACGTTATGGAACGTGGAAGGACTAAAATCTCTTCTAAATATTTTACCAGACGACATAATATCCGGTAATGACATTCTGATCTTTTGTGAAACCCTTTTACAAGAATCTTGGAACATACATGGTTTCCACGCCGCACATGCTCTGGCCAAAGCCGGGCCAAAAGGAAGACCAACAGGTGGAGTCTCGTGCTACTACAATCCAGCACTAGGACAAGCGACTCACATAGAGACAAGAGAAAACACCGTAATAGTACAATTAAAAAATCTTCAAATCGTAGGAATCTATGTAAGACCCCAGTGCTCAGCAGATGAAGTGATAAAATCGTAATGACTGCACTGAACGAAACTGACACAGAGATTCCAACCGTGCTGGCAGGAGATCTAAACTGCCGAATAGTTTATTGAACTTATTGAACTGAACATAACAGGCTTTCGCCCAGTTACAATGTTCCAATATGCAATTCAAAATAAAACACTCACCGACTATTTATAGCTAGACACTAACTACTTACTACTTCTAAATCTACTGTGTAGCATCTTGCACATGGGCGGATCGCTAGCTCCACATGCAACACACCACCTAACTAAACTAACTACTTACTACATGAATATACTACTTAACTACTTCTAAATCTACTTTGTAGCATCTTGCACATGGGCGGATCGCCAGCTCCACATGCAACACACTACCTAACTAAACTAACTACTTACTACATGAATATACTACGTAACTACTTCTAAATCTACTTTGTAGCATCTTGCACATGGGCGGATCGCCAGCTCCACATGCAACACACCACCTAACTAAACTAACTACTTTACTATATAAATATATACTAAATCTATCCTAAATCTGTCTGGCCGCGTCATCACCTCTGGTGAGGAACTGCTACCACCCTTCCCTGGGATGCCACGACCAGACATGTCTCATGAGGCTCGGGAACCGATACCTCATAGACCCTTTAAGCTGTCAATGTTATTTAGTCACCACTCCTTCCTGTAACAACCCACATGTGTGCGGATTGCCTAGCTCCACATGTAGGCTGTCACACCTGTATTTCACTGCCGAGACGGATTCCGTAACTCGGCTCATCTTTCACTGTCTCATTGACAACTTACTTCCTCTAACCTAACACTATTCACTACTTTACTCTACTTTACATGTGCAGACGTACCGAATCAACACTTTAGCTTGAGATAGGACAGGCCTATCTCCCCCTCTTCCAAATCTACTGTACGTCAGCAGCCAAAAACAAACAAACTAACAAAACCAAACAAAAATAAAACCAAAATAAAAACGGGCCGACAAACAACCAACAAACTCATTAGAAGGTATACAGTACGGCTTTCATATCAATGAATTGAATCTACTAATTAGAAATATACAATACCTAAGGAACAAAGAAACAAAACTGAACAAATATAAAAACAAAACATAATACTAAACTTATAATTATTGTCGCCCTTACTTATTAGTGAGTTATACTATATAATGTTCCATATCTGTGAATAAATTGAATATATTAATTCCACATTCAGTTATAATTTACTACCACAGACATATTCATTAATAGTTACATATATCTTTGAACGTAGCTACATGTAAATTATCTCTGTTTTCTTTACATTTTTTCCCCAAATACCTCTCATAACATTAAATAATTTGGCTTTCTTTCCCGGTTTCTTCCATTCTCTGCTTAATAGACTAGAGAGTGTGTACAGTTCATTTTCATTTAGAATTTTGTCCAATTCTTTCCTTTCTATGTATTTCTCTCTAATGTTTCTAGTTTCTTTGTAGTCCTTAATCAAATGAGCCACTTCCATATTTGAATTATATAAAATACATTTATTTTCGTCATTTTTTTCTCTTAAAGCTTTATTTTTATACACTCCCATCAGCCACCAGATTATTCCTCTCATTACCCTTTTTGTTAACATTTGTGTCCTTATTGTCATATTCTCAATTATTTTACAAAATTCTGTTAGTGTTCTCTTACTATTGCATTCTGTCCTAATTGTTTGTCTTTCTATATCTTTCACTCTTTGAACTACTTTCTTATGCAATCTCCTGCCATCCCTTTCAATATTAGTCACCCAGTATGATCCCATTCCTATGTACTCTATAAGCTTCTTCACCCCATCCACCCAGTAGCCTTCGTTTAAATGCTTCATTTGGTGATGGTAGGCTAAGCCTAATATTTCACCACCTCCCCCAGTCTTTAATAGCAACCAATACTTGACTACCGGTATTCGCTTAGCAATCTCAGCTCGCATACTCACCCCTTCACACATCATTCTTACTCCACTATTTGCAGTACAGTTAGGTAGTCCCATAATTATTTTGGCAAATTTGCTAACGATTACACCTAAAGCTACAATTCCCTGATCTACTCCCCAAATTTCTGATCCATACAGTACTTTAGCTTTAACTATTGCATTAAATATGTTTTCCTGGATTTTGTATTCTACGTTAGGCATCTTTTTATCTAATATTTTGCTACTAGCCAAGGCACTTATTCCCCTCATTTTTGATCTTTTTATCTGGTCAGACCAGTTTCCATTACTACATATAATCGTCCCTAAGTATTCGATTTTTTTTACCACTTCTAACTTTGTCCTACCCATCCACCACTGTTCACTCTTAGAATGCTAAACACCCCTTTTACAGACCATTACTCTGGTTTTCTGTGGGTTAACCTTTAAATTCCACTCTTTGCAGTACTATTTTGCATCTTGCTGGGTGTTAATGCAAGTAAAATGATATCGTCCGCAAAGATTAGGCCTGGAATATCTTGGCACTCAAGACATGGAGAAGCTCCTTTCTGAAATTCTTTCGAGTGGAAAATATCGCTAATAAACAATAAAAATAATATGGGGGACAGTTTACACCCTTGTTTAAGGCCCACTTTAGAAGTTATCTCTCCCACTACTAAACCATTCTTAACTTTGACTGAACATTTAAATTCCGAATATATATTATCAATTGCTCTTATAATTTTAGCTGATACTCCGATCTGCCCCAACTTATGGGCAACAGCTTTTCTACTCACCGAATCAAAAGCCTTTTCTAAATCAATTACGGTAATGTACAACTTGCCTCTTTTCTTTTTGATATATTTATCTAATATTGTTTTAACTACCATTATATTGTCACTAGTCCTCATTCCCTTTCTGAATCCTGCTTGTAATCTCGACAGGATCGAGTACTCCTCTGCCCAATTCATTAATCTTTTTGCCAATATCCCTGTGTATATCTTGCTTAAAGAATCTAGCAACGTAATCCCTCTATAGTTACTTGGGTTAGATCTCTCTCCACGATTCTTATATACAGGACAGATGATACATTCTTGCCATGATTTAGGGAATCTTGCTCCCTCGAAGATCTTGTTAAATATTTTAACTATACTAGTTAGGATAAAGCTATTTTTGCTTGCTTCCTTCCAGAATTCATTGTTTATCCCTGAAATTGCTCCTGCTTTCCCTTTCCTCCCTTTCTCTAATATTTCTTTTACTTCAGCGGCTGAAATTTCCTTATCTAAATCGGGCAGGGAGCACCGCAATCCTCTCGAGATTCCCCTCTTCTGAACATCCTGTTTCCAACTATCTTCACCACTTAATAATTTACTAAAGTAATTTATCCATTCTCTATGGCTTATATTTACCTGGGTTATATTTTTTCTATCCTTACAAATTTGATTTATTTTAAGCCATACTTTCTTAGTATTATTATTCAGAGCCTCTCTGTTTAAGTTGTCAGTTTGTTTCTTTCGCCACAAAACTTTAGTTCTTACCAATAATTCTTTATACTCTTTTCTTTTGCTACAGAATGCAGTTCTTGGTTCCTGCCCGCCTATTTTTCTGAATGTGTCTAGGGCTTTCATAACTTCTGATTTTTTGTCTGCATTCTTCATTGTACCACCCACTATTTCTTTGTATTCTTACCTCCCGAGCCCGCATCTTATGTCCTGCCATCAGTATTGAGTTTTCTAATAGCTTTATCGCCTCGTCTATTTTATGTATTATCTTCCATCGCGGACTTTATTCCTATCTTGATCATTTCAAAGGACCTACCTTCAAAATATTCCTTGAATTCTGCGCTGAGGTCTTCTCTCCATATATATTTTGTCACTGGCCTCTCTTTAATATTATTTGTATAATACCCCCCAGTATTCTCTTCCGTGCTTACCATATTAATAATTATGGGTAAGTGATGCGATTCTCCCCAACCTTTAATATTATCCTCTTAACGAGTGGTAATGCCTCCCTAGAACATAATACTAGGTCAATTGCACTACCACCCATTTCTGTTGTGGCGGCCTCTAGTATCAATATGTGTGTATAAACTCATATATGTGTTATAAACTCTTTGAACTTTGTGTTTCGAAGACTTTTATATATTGATGTTCTGTGCTATTAATATTACTTTATTCTCTCTGATTATTATTCATGTTTTTACTTTCGTCCCCACGATAGTTGGAGTGTTAATTAAACACATGAATACACCATCCCTGTTCTATTATTCAAGTACATCATCATCATCATCAATTACTACATTGGTGACTCCCGACGTGATATTAAAATACGGCGCGGAACACATTTTGTGGTTAGTAGAGTGTGAAAATGGCCGATGCCAGCAACGAAACAAATCCACCAGCAACAACAGTATGGAACGAAGCGGGTATTGCTCGCATTTCAGTGAAGATTCCACCCATCTGGAAGAGAAACATAAAGGTATGGTTTCTTCAAGTTGAAACACAGTTTACTATGTTGGGTATCACTAACGAAACCACGAAATTTAATCATGTTGTTGCGTCATTAGAAGCGGATATTGTAGAATTAATTTCCGACTTTTTATCTCGACCACTTTCTACCACTCCGTTCACAGAGCTTAAAGCACGACTAATTCAGGAATTTGAAGAGTCAGAGAATAGAAAAGTGACGAAATTATTAACAGAATTAGAATTAGGTGATAAGAAGCCAACTCAACTCTTGCGTGAGATGCGAACTTTAGCCGGTACGCAAGTCAAGGACGATTTCTTGAAAACCATATTTATGCAGCGGCTTCCTGTTACCGCACGTTCTATATTAGCTACGAGTAAAGATAATCTGGACACCATAGCCACTATGGCTGACAAAATTGTTGAAATTTCACAACCGGGATTAAATGTTTGTGCTCAAACCGCGCAGGCACCATCCACCATTGCAGTCGATAAAATAAATGATGTCAGTAACGATCGTATCTCAAGACTAGAAATGCAGATCGCTGAATTATCACTGAAAATCAATGAATTGAAAACGTTGTCACGTTCTTCAAAAAGTAGCTCACGATCATCTCGTTCCTTACCAAGCAGGTCACGAGACAGGTCCCGATCAGTCCATTCTTTTAATCTTAATAGAGCACTATGTTGGTATCACTTTAAATATCGCAGCAGGGCAAAGAAATGCCAAAGCCCATGCTCATATCAACCACCTTCCGCTCAGAATTCTAACATGCAGTCAAACTAAAACGCTCCACACTAGCGGCGGCAGGTGATCGGAGTCATTTTTCACGCCGCCTATTTCTCACAGACAGAAGTAGCGGAAGTCGTTTCCTGGTCGATACCGGAGCTGATATTTCTGTGATTCCGCCTTCGGATAGTGATCGCCCAAAAAAGACAGATCGTAAACTTTATGCAGCAAACGGTATTAACATTTACGGAGAGCGTCTACTAGTACTCAGTTTGGGTTTACGGCGCAATTTCACATGGAAATTCGTAATTGCAGATGTGCAATCACCGATTATTGGAGCCAGTAGCGTAGCCAGGATCGGCCAATGGGGGGGGGGGGGTTACAGTTACAAAATTAAGATATAACATAATGAAAGTGCTTGTGCTTGTGCGTGTCTGGTACGCGCATGCATGACTGTCATAAGGATACTGATACAAGAGTGAATTACTGTATGTGATATTCAGATTGCAATACACTACAAAATTCTTACTTTAAAATACAGAACAAGAACAATACGATCGAGGTCAGCAGTTTTATCTCAAACGGTATGTTCAGTTTACAATCTAAAATCTAATTTTCGAGGCTTCCTAGAAAATAAATTTAACACATCTGTTGGTTTTACAACTATGTCTCTGTGAATGTTCAAGGGAGCCAACCCGTTGAGTCGACTTTCACTTGTGGTATTTCTGAGGTAGGTTTTAAGGCGTCTTAATGTTGAAAATGATCTCTCATGGCTGCAGTGGTGACAGGTAGGGTGGCAAACACTCTCAACAAGCAGTAGATTGCAGGGAGTTTATCTTGATCACATAAAAGAAGTTTATTGTTTACTGTCAGTTTCTATTTATTTTCTTTTTGTGAAAGTTCAATGGGGGGTTCTAACCCCCAGTAACCCGCCCCAGGCTACGCCCCTGATTGGAGCCGACTTCATTCACCATTACAACCTTATCGTAGATCTAAAGAACAGGCGACTCATTGACCCATTAACATCAGCAGAGACACCTGGCACATTGATTAAAGTCTCGGGCATAGAAACAGTTTATCTAATGCCACCAGATCAAAAACATGCTGACATTCTAAAGAAATTTCCCAACTTGCTCCATGAAAACGTCCATTTCGACATCCCAGATACCTCTGTTTATCATACCATTGTCACAGAAGGACATCCTGTAGCAGCAAAGGCACGACGACTACCACCAGATAAACTCAACGCAGCTAAAGCAGAGTTCCAACAAATGATCGATATGAAAATCTGCCAGCCATCAAAGAGCGCCTGGGCAAGTCCCCTCCACTTAGTTCCCAAGAAAGACGGATCCTGGAGACCTTGCGGAGACTACCGTGCTCTCAACAACATCATCAAGCCTGACAGGTATCCTATTCCTAACCTTCAAGATTTTAACAGCCAACTACATGGAAAACGAATATTTTCAAAAATTGATCTGATCAGAGCTTATCATCACATCCCTGTACATCCGGACGATGTACCTAAGACAGCAGTGATAACTCCATTTGGTTTGTTCGAATTTTTGCGCACCCCATTTGGACTCCGTAATGCGGCTCAAACTTTTCAAAGATATATCGACAGTATACTCAGAGACCTCGATTTCATGTACTGTTATATAGATGACATCCTAGTGGCATCACAAGATGAAGAAGAGCACAAGAAGCATCTTCAAATGCTTTCCGAACGACTCAGTACGTTCAACATCAGAATCAATCTGAACAAGTGCATTTTCAGTTCAACAGAAGTACCTTTCCTGGGATATGTGATATCTGCAGAAGGAATCAGACCACTACCAGAGCGAGTGCAAACCATTGTTGACTATCCGCTACCCACAACAGTAAAAGAACTGCGCCGGTTTCTTGGCCTCATTAACTTTTATCGAAGAGCACTGCCAAATTCAGCCAGTAAACAAGCAGAGCTTTTGAACCTTCTCCACGGGACTAAGAAAAATGACAACAGAAAAATTAATTGGACAGAAAACCTTCGACAAGCCTTTAATGACCTTTAATGGCCTTTAATAGCTTGGCAGATTCAGCACTTCTAGCTCATCCATCTTCAAATGTACCCTTAATTTTAATGGTAGATGCCTCAGATTATGCTATTGGTGCATCATTGCAACAAATCAAAGACAATAATCTGCAACCATTAGCATTCTTCTCCAAGAAACTGACAAATGCAGAGAGGAATTACTCAACCTTCGACAGAGAACTCCTCGCTGCCTACTCAGCTGTGAAGCACTTTCAGTACATGCTTGAAGGACGTGAGTTTCCGATTTACACCGACCACAAGCCACTCACCTTCATGTTCAAGCAACGTTCAGACAAAGCTTCTCCACGTCAGATACGACACATTAGTTTCATCGGACAGTTCACCACAGACATACGTTACACTACTGGAAAGGAGAACATCGCAGCTGATGTTTGTTCACGAATTGCTTCAATCACTATACCTCCAACTGTTACGATGGAAGAAATAGCAGAAAGCCAACAATGTGACGAAGAACTTCCACACATTAAGAATACGTCACTTGCACTTCGAACAATAATGTTGCCCAATGGTAAAGAACTCGTTTGCGACATGACTGAAGATATGATTCGCCCCTATGTACCTCGACAACTACGACAGGCAATTTTCAACTCGCTACACAATCTAGCTCACCCTGGTGTTCAAGCAACCATTAATTTAGTAAAAAAGCACTTCATTTGGCCATCACTAAAAAAGGACGTAAAGACCTGGACATCAGCATGTATTCCTTGCCAACGAAGGAAAGTCTGGAGACACACCAACAGTGCAGTGGGACAGTATCCCCCAACGGCAGCAAGATTCAGTCACATTAACGTGGACATAGTTGGACCCTTACCTCCATCACAAGGATATCGCTATTTACTAACAATTATTGATCGTTTCTCCCGATGGCCAGAAGCAGTTCCATTAGCTGACATCACAGCAGAAGCAGTTTCATTCGCCATAGTCTCAACATGGATATCTCGTTTTGGCGTGCCTCATATCATAACTACTGACCGCGGAAGGCAGTTTGATTGCCAACTTTTCAAATGCCTTATAAGCACACTGGGCATCGCCCACATTAAAACGACAGCATATCACCCGGCAGCAAATGGAAAAATTGAACGCTGGCACCGTCAATTAAAATCTGCTTTGAAGGCACAGATGTCTGATGATTGGGTTTCGAAGCTTCCCCTGGTCTTGTTAGGACTTCGTTCCTACATAATTCCGCAAGTCAACACCTCGCCAGTGGAAATGACTTACGGCTCAACAATTAGGCTACCAGGAGTATTTCTCAATGAACAGAAACTAGTAACTGACATCCCAACCTTCGTTTTCAAATTGAAGGAACAGTTGAGGAAGCTAAGACCAGTCCCAACAGAACATCACGACCGCAAAAAGATCTTCATTCACCCACGGCTGATGACGAGCAAGTTCGTTTTCGTTCGACACGATGCGGTCAGAACACCTCTTCAATCACCATATGACGGGCCATATCCAGTCCTGTCTCGCAGTGACAAACACTTCGAGGTGGAGATGCCAACAGGGAAACAAACTATTAGCATTGACATATTGAAACCTGCCTTCCTTCTGGCAGACCAATCATCGGACAACAAGGAAGACATATCTGGAGAAACTACTCTGGACATTCCGTCGAGTTCCATTCCAAAGACTGTCAACCTTCAGAAGAAGACAGGCAGCACTCAATCCAATACACCCGCACCACGGATCACCAGATCAGGTCGAAGGGTCACCTTCCCTAGAAAATACATGGACGCTGTCACTGCGGAGGGAGTGTGTGGCGGCCTCTAGTATCAATATGTGTGTATAAACTCATATATGTGTTATAAACTCTTTGAACTTAGTTTGTGTTTCGAAGACTTTTATATATTGATGTTCTGTGCTTTTAATATTATCCTTATTCTCTCTGATTCAGGGGGGTGAAACTCTAATAGGGCTTTTGGTTCCAATCTGTAGCTAGTTTCAGGTAGTTTCAGTCTCTTTTGCTAGATGGCGCTGGAGGTCATTCATAACGTGCAAATAGTTATATACACGTTCTGTAGATGGCACGCAAGTAAGCATGAAATGAGCGTTGTTAATAATTAAAGCCAGTTTGTCTCGAAGTGAAGTATTTCAAGTATTTCAAGTATTTCAAGTCTAACCTCAATCAGTGGGCACTTCTAACAAATTAATTAGTCATAAAATGTCAAGCATTGTGGAGATAATATTGCTGAATTGCATCGAATTCGACTCTACCCTATCGATTAACCTTGTCCGAACTTATATCGATTTTAATCGATAGTTCCCATGATGCTACAGACTTGTGTTGTTTGAATCTCATTCTCTTTGGTTTGAATTCCATGTGCCCATGTGCTTGTGCTGTAAATCTTAGTTCCTTGTGCTTGTTTATTTGAAATATATCTTCGCCAGTCCTCCTGAAATCCTGTATTTCCTGTTTGAGTACACATCAGGGGCTGAAAGCTGAATGGTTCTATTAATGTAGTTCTATATATTTCCTGTCTCAGTGCATTTAATTCTGTTATTTTTATTTTCATGTGGTACTTGGATATTGATGTGATTGATACCCCATTGTCTTGCATATGGTGTGCTCTGCTGTCTTGCTTTCGAAGGGATTTCTTATTTGTTATAATATCAGCTTTGTGTTAATGTGTCAATCATTCATTTGAAGTTAAAGCTGCTTTGAGGTGTGTGGTTATGTTCTCAAACATAGTATGCCATACAAACTAGGGGTATCAGATCATTATTTACAACGTAGTAAGTACTTGGAAATAAAAATATATGAATTACAATGTATTGGTCATGGAAGTAGTAGAACTGCAATCATATCGCCGTTTGGTGGGGCGGGGGGGGGGGGGCGAGGGGCAGGGAAAGGAGGGGGAGGAGCCGTAAGCATACCCGGATGTGCGTCACTGCACCGGATGTTAATTCTCCGCGCTATCTGTTGATAGTAATACTAAGGTATTGCACCAGAATTCATACTGTGGCGCTATCTTGGAAAAGAGACTAAAACTACTAGCGCCAAGTGGCTTGGAACCGAAATTTATCATTGAGTTTCATCTCTATTCTATTCTATCCTCTTTGCTCTGATTATTATTCATGTTTTTACTTCAGTCTAGTAAATACTTTCAGTGTCGTGCGAGCATTCAACTGAAGCAGATCGTTGATAGTGTTCGCTGTTCTTGACTGGTGCTGAACTGTTCGGAGTGTGTGACGCGACTACGTCCTGTCACTGGCTACCTGTAGATAAGTAATAGAGTGCATAGTTTTAAGGGATGTCTCTAGATAGTGGAGGTGGTGGTTTGGGTAGACCTCCAGATTCGATTCCGGTATCGAAAGAAAACCTAATCCTGGAACAAGTTTCTTTAGAAGGGATGATTGTGGATAAAGATCTACCTAATCAAGACGTTATGGATAGAGGCAGAGTTACAACTCCTAACACTAATAATAATACAGTGTCTCACAATGATAAACCCAACACTTATTCAGACATGCACATAGGGCCGTATATTGTCTATGTCGAATCGGATGATCCTGACAAAAAAATAGGATACCTACACCCTATGGCTTTAGGCAGACTTTTTTATGAACGGCAGATTCCCAACATCAAAGCCATTCATAAAAAGGGCCGAAATCGAATTCAAATTACTTTTAGCACTCGAAAGGATGCCAATAATTTTCTTTCCAACCCTATTCTTGAAGAGAAACGCTTGAAGGCATTTGTACCTTCCTCCAATATCCACAGAGTTGGTCTGGTGCAGGGGGTAGATACAACTATATCCGAGACTGAACTATTACAGTACATTGATTCACCATACCCAGTGATCAAGGTTCAAAGAATGAATCGCAGATCGTCCAAAGAGGGTAAGACCGAATACATACCTACCGGTACGGTAAAGATCATCTTTCAATCTCAACAACTACCAAAGACCGTTTCTATCTTTAATGTCATTCTGGAAGTCCAAGCGTTCATTTTTGCACCTCTCATTTGTCGTAAATGCCAAAGATATGGCCATCCATCAACAAATTGCAGAGCTAGGGAACCTCGCTGCGGGAAATGTGCATTATCTCATAACACCCAGGAGTGTACACAGACATTGGTGAAATGCATCCATTGTGACGGAAATCATCCGGCAGGGGATGAAAGGTGTACCGAACATCAGAGACAGAAGGAAATTAAACGGATCATGAGTGTTGAGAATAAGTCCTTCTTGGAGGTAAAAAATTATTTTGCTCCTTTGGAACAGGATTTTAATCCTTTAACATTACCGCAACATTTCCCCTCGTTGGTACCTTCTTCTAGTACATCTGAACCATTAACCCCACGTAAAAGGAAGTTTTCTGCTATTGTAACTAGCCCACCCCGAAAACCATGTAGACCAGGTTTCGATAGAAGTAACTACATGAATTTGTTAAGGGACCCTCCACGGGAACAACAATCTATTCCGGCAATCAGATCTCAGTTACTTTCTAACTCTGGGAATGTACCCCAAATTCATAGTTCTACTAGTACAGACCAAGTCCGTTCTGGGAACTGTGTTCCTGAGGCTTCTGTCTCTAAGAAGGGTGAATCTTCTAACGTACGCATTCAGTCTGAGGGGAAATTTCAAGAATTATCGAAAAAATTTGACTTCATAATGAATCAAATGGGACAAGATGTTCAGTGGCGTCATTTACTTAAAGTTTTACACGATGAAGTTATTACTCTATTAACACATCACTAAAAATGAGGATTTTGCAGTGGAACTGTCGGAGTATTCTAAACAAGAAACACGAGGTAATTCAAATTATACAAGTTTTTGATCCACAAATCGTTATCCTTAGTGAAACATGGCTCAAACGAAACTATCACTTCCGAGTCACTGGTTTCAATGTCATACGTTTAGATGATTATGTTGCGAATGGTGTGTGTATCCTTATTAAAAATAGTATCGATTTCCAAGTCAAAGAGATCAAATACGAAATTCCCAATGTTCAAACAATCGCAATTACTATCAATAATTTAACCGTCGTTTCCTTATATTGCCCTCCTAAAATTAGACCGACATATGACCAATGGAAGAATTTCTTCAACCAATTCCACACGTCCACTATTATTGGGGGCGATTACAATGCCCATAATCCAATTTGGGGAAGTGTTTCTTGCTGCAAAAAAGGCCGGGATATCGAGAACATCATAAATAAATCCCCTCTTACAATTTTGAATGATGGATCACCTACACGGATCACTGCGCCTAATACTAGTCCCAGTGCTGTCGATCTGACTATTGCAACTATTGATTTGGCTCATAAGCTTTTGTGGCAAACAGGGAATGATACCCACCAAAGTGATCATTTTCCTATTTTTATTACTATCACATCGACCGAGCTCCGAAAGCCAAACAAATTTTCGAAGAGTGTACGACAAATGAAACATATGGATACTTCCTTATTTCAAAGGTATATTCAGGATAACTTGCCCATTGTCGATAACGCAGGAAATAATGATCAATACCAGACGCTGTATTTAGACACGTACCATCCACCTGAAATTAAATACCCGTCTCAGTATTCCCCACACGTTCGTTGGTGGGATGAAGAATGTTCGGCATGTGTACAGCGTCGAAAAACTGCTTTAAGGAAATTCCGGCATGACGGGACAATGGCGTCTTATCTTCAATACAAGAAAATAGCCGCCCAGATCCAAAAATTATTCAATGAGAAACGACGATTTGCTTGGAAAATGTTCACAACTTCATTAAATAGGCAAACTCCTCTTCAAGACGTCTGGGCTGCAATTCGAAATTTATGCAACTCGAACCGCAATAATCCACCCCATAACGACTGGGATAGTACGACTCTCCTTCAATTTTATCAAACTCTAACTCCTGATTATGTCGTACCTCAGCTCCAATATCCGATAACTGGTATTACGCATAAATTTCAAACCTTGCTGCGACCAATAATCCCATCGGAATTCGATGTTGCTTTATATCATACGAAAACCACTTCCCCAGGAATGGATTATATATCCTATCATATGCTTAAAAGTTTACCCCCACAAGCTAAGAATATCCTCCTTCACAAATTTGACTATATCTTGGAATTTGGTACTATACCTATGGAGTGGAACTATTTCGTATTAGTACCTATCAAGAAACCTGGTAAACCGAAATATGATCCAACTAGTTACAGAGGAATTTGTCTAAGTTCTTGTATTCGGAAACTGTTTCAAAAGATCTTACTCAACAGAATAATGTGGGCTCTAGAATATTATAACTAACTACCGAAGTACCAGTTTGCATTCCTCAAAGACCGCAGCACGACATATGCTTTGAATATCTTATTAGTCGATATATTGTTAGCAAAATCCAGAAAACAACACGTTATGGCTGCCGTTTTATATATTAAAGGTGCTTATGACAATATTCATATTCCCATCCTACTCCAGAAACTAAGTACTATGGATTTTCCTTCCACGTTGCTTAATATCTTAGGACAATTATATACGTATCGACGTGTAAGTCTCCCTCAAATCGCCCATCAAAGCAATTGCCGCTCTGTATCCGTTGGGCTTCCACAAGGGGACATTTTAAGTCCGATTATGTATATGTTGTATACTGCGGATCTTGAAAAGGAAATTGTAAAAACGGCTCGGATACTGCAATATGCCGATGATATAGTAATCTACTGCACTCAAAATACCATAGAAGAATGTCGTCTTACTCTAGAGAAGACTTTAGAATTCCTGCAGACGTGGATGATACAAAATGGTTTAGAGATAGCACCGGCAAAAAGTTCAATTCTCATATTTACCCACAAACGTATATATGATAAGTCTCCCATTAGATGCGGTGAACAGGAAATCTCCGTCAAAGAAACCGTTAAGTATCTAGGGGTAACGATTGATAATAAACTATCGTGGAAAAATCATATTGCAGAGATCTGTCGCAAAACGGAACAAAAGCTCCATGTATTAAGATCCTTAACGAACAGAACCTGGGGAGCTGACCCAGCTACCCTTTTAACTGTATATAAAAACATTATCAGGTCTGTTTTTTACTATGGTAGTCAGTTTATAGATATGGCTTCGTTGGATCAAAAACAGCGATTAGACAAAGTACAGTACAAAGCTGCTCGACTGATTACAGGTTCAATGAATTCGACTCCTACAAATGCTTTACTAGCTGAAATTACCGAACCAAACGACGCAAACATGTAGCTACTAAATATATTCTCAAGAAAATGGCCCGATATCATCATCCGATTCTTCCCAAGCTGCAGTTATTATCTGAATATTTTGGAAATGGACCTGTAGTACAACACAAATATCCGGCACTCCTGTGGGCTTATGTTCAGTTTATATATCTACGACCTCACGTTGTTCAAACAAGAACGCACCCTAAGTACTTTATCATGTTTCCTGCGACTATACAGTTACCTAATATCATCCGTACAAAATTCGATGATTCCAGTATCTCCGAGAATTTAAACAGACTGATAGCAACTAAGTCATTCAAAATTATTATAGATCAATATGATCAATACATTCCATTTTATACTGATGGATCAAAACATCAAGACACATCCGACGTAGGAGCTGCTTTTTATTCCCCTCTGCTGCAATTATCTAAACAATTCATCTTACCCCAATACGCATCCATCTACACAGCTGAAATATTTGCAGTTCGTCAAGTGTTAATATATATTAAACATTCTACGATCCAAAAGGCCCTCACCTGTACAGATTCTCTCAGTGTTCTTCAAGCATTAGAAAATCCTACAAAGGCGGATAATTGGTATATAGAAAATCTACGACAACTATTGTATGATCTAACTATACTAAATCGTTCCGTATTATTTACATGGGTGCCAGGACATTCTGGCATAACAGGCAATGTCATGGCCGATAAACTGGCCAATGAGGCAGCTGATGGACAAGGACTACGCTACCATATTGCACTCCCACACAATGATGTATGGAAAATTTGTCAGAAATTTCTCCGAGAAAAGTGGAACGAACATTGGCGTCAATCTGCACAATTTAAAGGTACACATTTCTACAATATTCAAAATAACATTGCTATTAAACCATGGTTCGCAAAAGGCAAGTACACTCGACGTCATATCACTACTCTAGTCAGACTTCGCTTGAATCATGCCTGTACACCGGAACATCTGTATCGTTTAAAGATTAAGGAAAACAACTTGTGTAATTGTGGTCACTATGTCGGCACTATAAATCATATTTTGTTTCAATGTGAGAAATATCCCCGACAGCAACAACATCTCATTTCCACTTTACTATCACTCGGATTTCAACTTCCTCTCACTATTTCTTGTTTAGTATACCATCCGACAGTTCGCTTAGCTGAGTTACTGACTAACTTTTTTCACGCATGTAATATCCTGATTTAATCTGTACGATCCTGCCTCCCTTATTTGTGATCTGGTCATGTATGTCTATAGTAGTAAATCGCCGTGATAGATCACACTGGCGTGAAGATGTAGAACCCTGTGTCCCCGTGCTAAATCCCTGCAATCTAACACATGTCAACTTGTTCTGTTGTACATATCTGTAGTATTAGACGCCTCGACTATTCCTCATGTCTCTTTCCTACACAACCTCTCCCAATACACTAGTGTGTACTTCCGTTTCCCACTACCCTCAAATCTATCCCTTTTTGTAACAGACACTTTGATTGGTGAAGTTTAAAACAACCCAGTGACTGGACGTAGTGCGCTGCGCAGAGTCCAAGAACAAACAAAGAAGAAGAAGAAGAAGAAGAAGAAGAAGAAGAAGAAGAAGAAGAAGAATGTTTTTACTTTCGTCCCCACGATAGTTGGAGTGTTAATTAAACACATGAATACACCATCCCTGTTCTATTATTCAAGTACATCATCATCATCAATTACTACACTGTTATAAACGTTAAATTACCCAATTCATCTCCTGGCCACCACCCATTTAAAATATAGAGTTCTTCTGTACCACATAATTCTAACAGTTTTCCACCATAGTTATTGCAAACTTTATCTTGACTAATTCTTTTTCTAATTATTATTTCCTCAGCCTCTTTACTATAAATTGGTTTTAAGTCTGCAATCCTCGCATTAAAGTCCCCCATTATTACAATACCTATGTCTTCATATATATTCCTTAATCTGTTTACTTCTAGTGCTAATTCTGTGAAGAATTCCTTGTTTGCCAGTGTCGAGTCCTCGGGAGGATTGTATACAAAACCGAAACATAGATTAACCTCCCTGTTCTGTTTTACCCTTGTTTTCACCCAAAGTATTTCTTCAATATCTGTTTCTATTATTTCAATTTTCTCCTTTATTTCTTCCCTTATCAAGGTTAGAATACCACCGGGATATCTACCTTTACGAGCATTCCTGCCCCTTGCCTTACTATACGTTTTAAAACCTTCAATATGTACTTCATATCCCGGTGCTATCCAACTCTCAACAAAGGTAATGATGTGCATTTCTGACATTAACAATTTCACCTGTTCATTTCCTAACTTGCTCAAGAAACCTTCAATGTTGACCATACCAATATTCCATTCTAGTTATTTCTTACTTTTACTCTCAGACGAGTTGCTTGTCTTACTTCTAGTTATTCTCTTTTTCTCCAGTTCTATAATACTACCCTCTGCTGAAGTAACTATTTCTTTGTCTAAATTGTCTTTCTGTCCTTTGCCCTTTCTAATCCATAAGTCTATTACACTCAAGGATTTACCTTTCCCAGCCAGAGTCTTGGTTCTGTCATCAGGTGTGCCGCTACTTCCTGGATTCATGTCGACTCGACAGTCAGCTGTTTGTCCATCCTCCTCCACTAGGTGTTCGTCACTCTGTCGTCTTCTGTTCCTCTGTAGAGTATGCAGATCGCTGTTGTCATCAGATTGTACGTTATCAGCCACTATGCAGGCAGCTGACGGACACATTCCTTCCTCTACAGGCCGTTGCACTTCCTGGTGTGATGAACTCAACTGTCTATCCATTTCTCGTAGCTGTGCAATTGACCAGATACGCGACCAGTTACTGTCACCTACTATAAGACGTTTGCCTCTTATGTATGCTTTTAGTCCATAGTTCCTAGCTTTTACTAGGTGAAATCGCAAGACTCTCTGTTCCATGATTGTCTCTTTATCCATATCTCTTCTTATCCAAATCCTTTCTCCTTTTAAGTTCTTCCCATTGAGGATAATTTTGTTCGCCTTCAAAGCAGAAATCAACTTAACCTTAATAGGTCGTTTCCCTTTGACTCTCCCCAGCCTATAGATTTCATCAATACCTTCTTTACAATTTATCTTTATATGGTTATTTATGATATCTAACACTTTATTCGTTAGATCATTCAAATCCTCCTTTTCCTTCTCTGAAATGCCGTATATGAAAATATTTTTCCTCTTTGCGTCCTGGATAGTCATTTTCTGTTGCCACTTTAATTTATCAGTTTCTCCTTCAATCTCCTTCATATTCGACTTCAATAATTCTATTTCCCTAGAGTTTTCCACCACCTTTTCTGTCATAATTCTTCTCTCTTCTTTTATACAGTCTTTCATTTCTGTCATGTCATTTCTCAGCTCGCGAATTAACTCCCTCGTTTGCTCAAACTGGCAAGCATCTCTGACTATTTCCCTAATCTTATCTATGTCCTCCCAGCTCAATAAACCCATTGGTCCAGGGTTCATTTCTATGCCTCCTATTATCAGAAGAATTGCCACCACTGCTGCTACCATCATAGTTCCCTCAAGCCCAGATTTTCGTAAATGCACCTTATCACTTGGCGTACACACACACTTCACTCGCCCGTGCCATCGACCTATGGCCGCGTGATATTGCTCTATAGCAATATTCATACTTCTCACTCAGCACTCACTGCACAATACAACCTCTCGCTTCGCTAGCTCGATTACAACTGAACTGCCGAATAGACAGACCGAACAACAAATCAGAGGCACTATTTGAACTACTGGAAGAGGAAGGCTTCATCCTCAGCAACGAAGCACAGGATAAAACATACATCTCTCACAACGGCTCGAGCACTATAGACCTTGACCTGAAGCTCAAAACCATAAATACCACCACAGAGTCAGTAGGCACACCTATCAGGAAACATCTCCCAGTAAGAGCAGAATTCCAGATAATATCGATGGAGAGAACCACATAAAATGAGCAGCGATGGACGCCAAGAAAAATAGTTCCCGATCTACTAGTTCAGAACATAAACGTGGAAGAAATACTGAAAAAAATAGAAAGGGGCAACATTGATCTTGCACTGTGGAACCTAACCGAATCTCTGATGCAGTCTGCATCCCCAAAACCGACAAAGAGGAAAAGCAAACCCTGGTTCGACAGTGAATGCTACACTGCACGGAACCTGGTCCTGGAAAAACTGAATGACCTGAAAAAGATAGACACGAACGACGACACTCAAAGGCTCAAATATGTGCACGCAAGAACGAGAAATACCTCGCTCCTGAAGGCTAAGAAACAACAGTATACACAGGGCAAAGAAGAAGAATTAATACAAGAAGCAGAAGCAAAACCTTACAAAGTCCTAGAACCACGGAGAACCAAGGTGACCCCATGTATGTCAATGACAATATGGGAAAACCACTTCGCAAATATACTTCAGAAGAAGAAAATGCAATACCATACAAAAGGAAGTACCCCGGTAACGGAAGAAGAAAGAATAACAGAAGACGAAGTTTGGCAAGCAATTGAAAAGAGCAAACTTCGAAAAGCAGCTGGCCCAGACAATATCTCGAACGAGCTGATGAAAGGATCAATGACATATACCATTAAGGTATGGACAGCCCTATACAACAAGTGCCTAGAAATCATGGACACACCTGCAGTATGGAGAGAATCGACGGTCAAGGTGATCTACAAAGGGAAAGGACCCCAGAATCCTACAGAGGGATAGCCCTGGAATGTGCACAATATCTTACTCAAAAAGATCCGTGACAACATAATGGCAGTTATACCTCGGGAACAGTACGGCTTTACTCCCGGAAGATCAACTCTACAAGTGGTGGGACACGTACTCCAATTCATAAGCGAAGCTAAACCCAAAGGCCATGCATATGCAGCATTCGTTGATTACAAACAAGCTTTTGACGGGGTAAACAGGGATAGAATACTGGAATACTGGAAAAATCCACGATGGCCAAATCCAATCCAAAGGAATCCAGCAAACAAACGGAGTACTCCAGGGAGATCCTATAAGCCCCATTATGTTTAACGTACTTACCCATGATGTGATACAAAGGACACAAACAGAAGAAGTGAGGATGTGGTTGTACGCTGATGACATGATGCTGCTCTCAAAAAGAAGAGAGACCCTGCGAGAAGCCATAAATAAATTGGAAGCGTGGTCCCAAGAAAATGACCTAGTTATAAATAGGGAAAAGACAAATAATGAAATTCAGAAAAGGGAGAAATTTGGCAAACACTGACAGATTCACTTGCGGGGAAGAAGTACCTAGGAATCACACTGCAAGTGACAGGACATACCTTTTCCAAGCACATTGAAGACAGAGCTGTAAGAGCAATAAAGGCAACTTTCGAGATAAAGAAACTCAATCTACTATCCGTCACAACAGCCCTGAGACTATTCGACATAAAGATTGCTCCCATTGCCTCATACGGCATACAGCTTATACGGAACCACCTCACATACTCAAATCTGAAGCGATTAGAGGGAATTAAAACAGCCTACCTGAAAAGAATGCTCTGTGTCTCAAAATACATGCAAAACTGAATAACGTATATCCTGGCAGACACAAGCTTCTTTATAGAAGACCTGATGAAAGCTCATAATCTGATACCAACACCACAAAGCACCAGATTCCTAGAAGACATGCGACAGAAAGCGAGGGACATCAATCCCGGACTCCTCACCACCCCAGCGATGACAAGCAACGAATGGAAAAAGGCCAACTACCAACTGCGCCATTTATATACGAGAGTGGCAGCCCACGGACTACATCACCGAATATGTTCAACCAAGGGCACAGCCCCACCGACAAATGTCTGTGCACCATCTGTGGAGGACCATGCAACACGTCAAAATCAAAATCAAAATCAAAATCTCTTTATTTGCAAATGAGGTGTTTACCTCGGTGGCAAATGGTACACTAAAATACATTATTGTCAAGCACTAAATATTAAATTAACAAGAGAATAAAATTTTCCTATAATACAATATTATATAATTTACGCTAACAATTTTTTCTATTAAACACACAGCTCATCCTTAATAAATTTACCTTGTTTACAAAATTCTACTTATATCTCCTGTACTACTTACAAATACAGTCATCTGATATACAGTACGTGGAATTACTTCAAATGATACGGTACAACTGGTATAAGATTAAAATTTACATTGCATTTATTTACTTTTTCTTTTCTTTACCCATTCTGGAACCTAAGTAGCATAACGACCTGCTGCGTCTTAACCAGAGCCCCTTTTACTACCACTTTTCAGAGTTCCTGAAGGGCCTTCACAGCTACCGTAGCGGTCCCAGGGCCCTCGAAGTCCCCACTGTACTTCACCCCTACAGGCAGTCCCCTACTTTGGCTGTCCAAACTCCTTAGACCAGGGGATGGAATTAATTTATTCACACACATTTTTTATTTACATTAACCTGCACTGATCGAATGCCCTATAACATTTCATTTATTTTCTCTGTTGCTGTTTATTCTCTTCTTGAATATCTGTACAGATTTTGGAAAAGGATCAAACACTACCCCTGGTAAACTGTTCCACTCCTTCACACCCTTCCCAATGAATGAAAATTTACCCCAATCGCTTCTGCTAAAATTCCTTCTAATTTTATATTTGTGGTCAGTCCTGCCGATATAATTATTTTCCAACTGAAGCCTCTCACGGATATCTCCCCATGCTGCTTCTCCTGTATAGGCTCTATATAAACCTATAAGTCTAGATTTCTCCCTTCTCTTACTTAAAGTTTCCCACCCTAGTTTCTTTAACATTTCTGACACACTACTCTTTCTCCTGAAATCCCCTGGTACAAATCTTGCTGCTTTCCTCTGCACACTATCTATTTCTTTTATTAGGTATTCTTGGTGAGGATCCCAAACACTGTTTGCATATTCCAATAATGGACGAACCATACTTAAGTAACTTTTCTCTTTTAATTCTTTGTTGCATCCTTTAAGTAGCCTCATTATGACATGTAACGATCTGTATGCTTTCCCAACAATGTCATCAACATGACCCTTCCAGTGCAAATTACTTTCAAATCTTACACCTAAGTATTTGCACTTGCCATCTTTTGGGATAACTACCCCATCCAAAGTATATTCAAATTCAGTTTTAAAACTCCTGTTTGTAAATGTTGTAACAGTTGATTTGCCTCCATTAACCTTCATATTATTCTCTTCAACCCATTGTTAGATACTCTCAAGGTCCCTTTGTAATTCTGAACAATCCTCAATGTTGTTTATTTCCCTATAAACAATTATGTCATCTGCAACCATCTTATTTTTGATGTTATATTGTTCCCTAAATCATTTACGTATATTAAGAAAAGTAACAGACCGATTATACTACCCTGTGCAATTCCCTTCCAAACTTTCTCTTCCTGCGAAACGTTAATTCCTACTTTGACTTTCTGAACCCTTGAATTTAGAAATGTTTTTACCCAACGTGTAACCCTTACGTCCAATCCTATTCCCTCCAATTTCTTTAATAATATTCCATGTTCCACTCTATCAAAGGCTTTGGAAAGATCTATGGCTATGCAATCTAACTGGCCTCCTGAATCTAACTGATCTGATATGTCCTGCTGAAATCCCACCAGTTGTGCCTCACAAGAAAATTTCTTTCTAAATCCATACTGGCTCCTCATGAACCAATTTTTATCATCACATATCCCTCTGATGTACTTTGATATTAAACTCTCCAGTATTTTACAAACTATACTGGTCAGGCTGATTGGTCTGTAGTTCTCTGGTTTCCTTTTATCACCCTTTCCTTTATAAATTGGTAATATTATAGACTACCAAGATACCCGTGCTTCGCTACGGTATTATACTGAAATTTATAATTGAATGCTTATTGTTTTAGATATATAATCCGACGAAATTCACGATCTGACTCGTTTTCTGCAAGAATCCACCAAAATTCCCGATCTGACTGGTTTTCTATTATTTTACGGCACGTTTCCTCCCATTTTTCAATCTTCCTTTCCAGCAATCGATTTCGTACTTCCCGGGCTAGGCTCAGGTATTCCTCCCGGTCAGATGGGTCCGTAAATCTTTGCCATCTTTTCCTATAATCATTTTTAATATGGATAAAATCCTTCAGGAGATCCGGCGTGGTGTCATATTGGGTGCCTTGGCGGCACTGAACCCGCGGCCGGACTGCATTCTTAGTCATTACCCGTCCAGGAGCCGTTTTCAGCGCGGTCCGCACATTTGACGACGGTCCGGAATATTATTATTATTATTATTATTATTATTATTATTATTATTATTATTATTATTATTATTATTATTATTATTACTATTATGTGTTGCTGGAATGGCTGATGACAGGGAAAACCGGAGTATCCGGAGAAAAACCTGTCCCGCCACCGTTTTGTCCAGCACGAATGTCACATGGAGTGACCGGGATTTGAATCACAGAACCCAGCTGTGAGAGGCCGGCGCGCTGCCGCCTGAGCAACGGAGGATCCTTATAAGTACATTAATAACAGCTAAAATCAATTGGTCTCGCCTACTTCTACACCCCACCGCCGTTAAGTTTATTTACCGCCACCCCCCCAAAAAATTTAATAATAATAATAATAATAATAATAATAATAATAATAATAATAATAATAATAATAATGTTATTTGCTTTATGTCCCACTAACTACTTTTACGGTCTTCGGAGATGCCGAGGTGCCGGAATTTTGTCCCGCTGGAGTTATTTTACGTGCCAGTAAATCTACCGACACGGGGCTGTCGTATTTGAGCACCTGCAAATACCACCGGACTGAGCCAGGATCGAACCTGCCAAGTTGGGGTTAGAAGGCCAGCGCCTTAAACCGTCTGAGCCACTCAGCCCGGCCCAAAAATTTAAAGAATGCTTGTTTCTTTATGTTTAAGGGAGATTCCAAACACCAATGTTCACGTCTATTACCTTCAGTTTTGAGATATAAGTATCCCAATAAAAATAATTTACTTTCTGCACTTCATATCGCAATACTCCCCCCCCCCCCCAAGTGAACTTTCCCGCAAAAAATACTTGTTTCTTTAATAGTAAAGGATCTTCTTAAATACCAATGATCACGACTCTAACTTCTTCAGTTTTTGATTTATGTGTCCTCATGAAAGGAATTCAACTCCTTTACACTCCCGCCCTCCAAGATGGTTTCCCCACCAAAACGCGCTTTTCTTTGTTTTTAAAGGAGATCCAAATACGAATTTTCACGTCTGTAACAACTTTAGTTTTTATTAGATGTATGTATTCTCATACAATTAAGCCAATTAATTTTTCAATTCTTCCCCCCCACCCCCTTCATTGGATTTTCCGAGAATACGTGTTTCTTTACTTTTAAAGCAGATTGCAAATATCAAATTTCACGTCTGTAACGTCTTCATTTTTGTGATATCAGTAGCCTAATTAAAAGAATTCAACACCATTTTCAGTCACTTTTACCACCCCCCTCCACCCAAGTGGTATTTCCGAAAACTAAAAACACACGTTTCTTTATGTTTAATAGAGATAAAAAATACCTTCACTTCTGTAACATGTTAAGTTTTTTTAGATATACTGTAAAAATTCTCATTTTAAAATTTCACCCCTTTTGAGTTCCCCTTAAGTGGAGTTTCCTAAAACAAATCACCTATGTTTATTTACATTTACAGGAGATTCCAAACACCCACTTTTTACGTCTGTAACATTTTACGTTTCCAAGATATTCTGTAGATATAGTCTTTCAAAAAATTCACCCCAGTTTGTCACTCCTGTTTAACCGCCATTAATTGGATTTCCCAAAAACTAAGAATTACGTGTTTCTTTATTTTTAAAGGAGATCCCATATACAAATTTTCAGTTCTGTAATTTCTTTGGTTTCTGAGATATATGTATCTCCGTTAAAGGCATTCAACCCATTTTTCACCCGTTTTACACCCCTCCTATTAGGATTTACAGGAAACAAAAAAATACGTGTTCCTTTATTTTTAGAGGAGATTCTAACTACCAATTTTTACATCTGTAAATTTTAAAGTTTTAAGATGTAGACGCACTCATTTTAAAAAAATCAACCCCCCTTTTCACCCCCCCCCCCAATATTTGGATTTTCCAAAAACGAAAAAAATACGTGTTTCTTTACTTTTAAAGTAGATCCAAAATACCAATTTTCAGGTCTGTAATATCTTCAGGTTCTGAAATATAAGTAGCCTCATTAAAGGAATTCAACCCATTTTTCACCCTTTTACACCCTTCCTATTGGGATTTTCCGAAAACAAAAGAATACGTGTTTCTTTATTTTTAAAGGATTCTAAATACCAATTTTTACATCTATAAACTTTAAAAGTTTTGAGATATAGATGCACTCATTTTAAAAAATCACCCCCTTTTCACCCCCCCCCCCATTAATTGGATTTTCCACAAACAAACAAAATACGTGTTTCTTTATTTTTAAAGGAGATCCCATACACCAATTTTCAGGTCTGTAATATCTTCAGGTTCTGAAATATAAGTGCCTCATTAAAGGCATTCAACCCATTTTTCACCCCCTTTTCACTCCTCCTATTGAGATTTTCCGAAAACAAAAAAATACGTGTTTCTTTATTCTTAAAGGAGATTCTAAATACCAATTTTTACATCTATAACCTTTAAAAGTTTCGAGATATAGATTCACTCATTTTAAAAATTCACCCCCTTTTCACCCTCCCATTAATTGGATTTTCCAAAAACAAAAAAATACGTGTTTCTTTATTTTTAAAAGAGATCAAAAGTACCAATTTTGAGGTCTGTAATATCTTCAGTTTCTGATATATAAGTACCGGTATCCTGATTAAAGGCATTCAACCTATTTTCCCCCATTTTTACCCTTTTTCACCCGTCCTATTGGGATTTTCTGAAAACAAAAAAATACGTGTTTCCTTATTTTTAAAGAAGATTCTAAATACCAATTTTCACATCTATAAACGTTTAAAGTTTTGAGATATAGATACACTAATTTTAAAATTTCACCCCCCTTTTCACCCCCTTACTGAAGGTATATCCAAAAATCCTTTCTTAGCGAGCACCTACATCATAATGTGAATATATCCCCAAAATTTCATTTCTTTATGTCCAGTAGTTTTGGCTCGGCGATGATGAATCAGTCAGTCAGTCAGTCAGTCAGTCAGTCAGTCAGTCAGGACAAGCTATTTTATATATATAGATTCCTTCCATTCCTTTGGTATTACACTATTATTTATGACATAGTCAAAGAGAAATCACTGAGTGCAAAGACAGGACATTGACTTTGTCACACTATGCAAATGATGCTAATTTCGTTTAATTAATTAATATCTTGTACACAGTGTGTTTGATAAAATTATATTAAAGAGTAGTGTATAACAGCTTTACTGCCGAGAGTTTTGGGTATGTAGCAATTCCCGTGTGTTATCATAAGTAGTAAGATGATATTCTCGCAAGTGGCGCCACTTCATATATATTATTCATGTGACGATAGCCATGGGGTCCACTTTCCCCGAATTTACACTTACCCCGGTGTACCTGTAGTAACTCTCTTACAAGAATTCTGCAGTAGTAATTAGCGTAGACTTAACTACAATTTAAAATTGTGTAATTCTTGTGTATTCCTTTTGGTTTTCAGTAATTACCAGCAGTTTTCATCCTGTTATTGTTTTGTAGGATAAAAATTTAGTACAATTAAATAGTATTGTAGTGTAGTAGTAGCCTATATTAATTACCTTATTGTCGTGCGATCTTTGTGTACTATCCTAGACTATGTTTCTTTCCTTTCATTTTTATTTTGCACAAAATAAGATATTTTATTTTTTCCTTTTTTTAATACTATATATAGAATAGCTAAGAAGTGCAAGTGTAGGATCAGTGTGTGAGTACGAAGTAGGAGTTGGAGAGTTTGAGGGAGATATTTAGGATTCTCTCAGAGGACAGAAAGGAAAGTAGGCCTCCCTCAGACAATGTACAGGATACAATATGTGTAAAAGAGGGATGGGAAGGAAAGGGGGGAATTGTAGAAGACAGATGGTCTAATGCTTTAAGGGGAAGAAGATTGCAGGCTAAGGGCTCTATTCAGGACCAGAATTCAGGACAGGTGTCTGTGAGTAATCGGTACAAGTCACTGCAGGTAGAACATCAGAAGGAAAATGAGGAACAGAGAATGGTTGCTGAGAAGTGTGAAAGTTTGAGGAAAGGAAAGGAGGGACAGGGAAATTTAGAACAGAGGATAGGAAAAGACCGGTGCAACAGAGTAATGGGAAGGAGAAAAGGGAGGAAGAAGTAGCTTCTGCAGCTGTCAGGGAAGATAGGGCTGACCAGGAGGGGATTTTTATAAAAAAATTTATTTATTGGTTATAGAATGTCCCAGTGAGCTAGTGGCTCAAAGAGGGACTACCCTTTACAATCACAGCTTGTCAGATTTTAGTTTCAGTTAACAGATAAGGCATAGGCCTACATATATAACAAGGAATATTTTACAATTATTGATTTACATCATAATATCATTATTTTACAAGGAAAAACAAAAATAAACTAAACTTAGGTGGAAAAATAGGTACACAGTGGTTATTGAATGGATCAAATGAAGTGGGTAGGTTTGAGGCTCTGGTCATGGGGGATTCCATTGTTAGCCATGTGAGGAAAGTGTGTGGAGGAAAGGGAACCGGGGTAGAGTCTTATTCAGGAATTAGTTTAAGGAACATGTTAAGGGAAGTAGAAGAGAAGGAGGAGAGAAGGAAAAAGGTGGTAGGTAGTGTTTCACATTGGTACCAACAACATAAGGCAAGCAGGTGTAAGTACCAACATAGTTGAGGATGTGTGGGATCTGGTAAATGCAGCATGGTTGAAGTTTAACAAAGCGGAGATTGTTATTGGTGGAATACTGTGTAGGAAGGATACTGACTGGAGGGTGATTGGGGATTTAAATGAGACTATGGAGTGGGTATGTGAAAAACTGGGAGTGAGATTTCTGGATCCTAATGGATGGGTAGGAGATAGGGATCTGTACTCAGATGGCATTCGCTTCAGCTGCAGTGGTACATATAAGTTGGAAAATTTGTTTGGAAGGGTAATAGGGAATTACATTCAGGGAGACAGGTTGGTCTAGGGAGTGGTGATAAGGGTACATGGATCTGGAAGTCAAGTAGGGATGACATAAAAATGTTAGTGTTGAACTGTAGAAGTATTGTAAAGGAATAGAATTAAGTAATTTAATAGACATATACTCTCCAAATATTGTAATAGGAGTTGAATCATGACTGAGAAATAACATAATGGATGCAGAAATGTTCTCACAGATCTGGAAGTGTATCATAGAGATAAGATAGGAATGGTAGGAGGGGGAGTATTTATTCTGGTGAAAGCAGAATTTTTAGCTACAAAAAGGTTGAAGATGACAAACATGAAATTCTAGGTGTAAAGCACATCTCTGAAGATAATAGGCAACTTGATGTCTTTGGAGTTTACAGACCAGGAAAAGGTAGCACTGATGCTGATTCAGAATTATTTGATAAAATAATCGGGTATGTGGGAAACGATATGGAAAAGAATGTGATTGTAGCAGGTGATCACAATTTACCAAATGTCAATTGGGAAGGTAATGCAAATGACAGGAAGCATGACCAACAAATGGCAAATAAGTTAAAATGGGAAGGGAAGCTGATTCAGAAAGTGATGGAACCAACTAGAGGGAAGAATAATCTGGATGTGGTGCTGGTAAAACCAGATGAGTTCTATAAAGAAAGTGAAATAAAAGATGGAATTAGTGATCATGAAGATGTTTTTGTTGTAGTTAAAAATAAATGTGATAGAATGGAAGGTATTAAAATTAAGAATATCAGGCAGTACCATATGGCTGATAAAACAGGCATGAGGGAGTTTTTAAAAATTATCTATAACTGGAGGAAAACAGAAAATAAAACTGTAAACAGACTCTGGGAAAGGTTTAAAGGAATTGTTGAAGAATGTGAAAACAGGTTTTTACCTTTAAAGATGGTAAGGAATGGTAAAGATCCACTACCGTATTATAACAGAGAAATAAAGAGACCAAGAAGGAGGTGCAGGTTGGAAAGAGTGACTGACTGGGTGGCTATATTTCTAGAAAATAGAACTCGGAGGATTATAGTAGGCAAATCTTTATCTGACCCTGTAATTATTAAGAGAATTCATCAAGGCAGTATTATTGGACCTTTATGTTTTCTTAATTGTGTCAATGATATGAGTAAGGAAGTGGAATCAGAGATAAGGCTCTCTGCAGATGATGTTATTCTGTGCAGAAATATAAATAGCTGTGGAAGTACCTAAGGAGAAATAGAAGGAGCTTACTAGGAAATTGAATCCAGCAAAGAAGTCAGCTAAGGATAATATGATGGCAAGTATAATTGGTGGTCATACAAATTTTGGTGAAAAATGGAGACATATGTATAGGTACTTTTGGACAGAAACAGGTTCCGAGAAGGATATTCCAGGAATCATTAGTGAACAAGAGGAGTGTGTATGAAAGGATCTTCAAAAGGTAGAAGTATTCAGTCTGTGGTATGTAAAGATTGTTGGTCACAAGGATAATGTCCAGATGGAGGAGGTGACTAATACTAAAGTAGTATTAAAATTTACCTATGATAACAATGACATTTACAGTAAGATACAAAATTTGAAAACTAGAAAAGCAGCTGGAATTGATAAGGTTTCGAGGGATACACTAGAGACAAAGGTTTGGTATATAGTACCATATCTGAAATAATTTATTATTGTTTGTATGAAGGAGCTACACCAGATGAATGGAGAGCTGCTATAGTAGCCCCTGCGTATAAAGGAAAGGCTGACAAAAAGCTGAAAATTACAGGCCAGTCAGTTTTGGAAAATCATTCTTTCGGATTATTCGACATTAGACATGTTTGCAAAATTAATAAGTGGTTTGCTAGAAGGCAGTTCGGGTTTAGGAAAGGTTATTCCACTGAAGCTCAACTTGTAGGGTTCCAGCAGATATCTTGGATTCAGGAGGTCAAATGGACTGTATCGCAATTGACCTACCTAATGCATTTGATAGGGTAGATTATGGGAGAGTATTGGCAAAAATGAGTGCAAATGGACTAGACAAAAGAGTGACTGAATGGGTGGCTATATTTCTAGAGAATAGAACTCAGAGAATTAGAGTAGGTGAGTCTTTGTCTGACCCTGTAATAATTATGAGGAGAATTCCTCAAGGCAGTATTATTTGACCTTTATGTTTTTTATATATTAATGATGAGTAAAGAAGAGGAATCCGAGATAATGCTTTGTTGCAATTATGTTATTCTGTGCAGAGCAATAAATAACTTACATAATTGTGAGCAACTGCAAAATGACCTCAATAATGTTGTGAGATGGACAGTAGGCAATGGTATGATGATAAACGTATTTAAAAGTCAGGTTGTGAGTTTCACAAATAGGAAAAGTCCTCTCAGTTTTGTTTACTGCATTGATGGGGTGAAGTTTCCTTTTGGAGATCATTGTAAGTATCTAGTTGTTAAATATAAGGGAAGATCTTCATTGTGATAATCACATAAACGTGATTGTAATTAAAGGGTACAGGTCTCTGTTTATGGTTAGGGCGTATGAGGGTATTTAGGGGTTGTAGTAAGAATGTGGCCTGGTGGCCTTGATCGTTAAGGTCTTTAAGTCTAACACCGAGGTTAGCCGGTTCGAGTCCCGTTGGTCTAAAGAAATTTCACCATCAGAATGTTGGCCAGTAGGGTGGGGGAGGTGGTGATATACAATTTATAATCACTAGATTGCGTGTCAAAAACCTGGATTAAATTCAAAACCTCTCCACAGTGTTCATATGACACTGTTGATAGTGATTCGTGTCTGTCGGATGGAGACGTTAAGCCTTGAACAGATCCTTGGTACTATTCGACTGGAATAGGCTACGTGCCGGCGCCGGATTTCACCTAACTCCTCAGATGAGGTTGACGTCAGCAAGGGCATCCGGTCAGATTCATCTCACCTCACCTCATACCCGACCCTGTAGAGAAACTGGACATGGGTTGGAGAAACAAACAGTAAGAACGTAAAGGAGAGGGCCTATAAGTCTCTGGTAAGACCCGAACTAGAGTATGGTTCCAGTGTATGGACCCCTCACTAGAATTACTTGATTTAAGAACTGGAAAGAATATTCAAAGGAAAGCAGCTGGATTTGTTCTGTGTGATTTCCGACGAAAGAGTAGCGTTACAAAAATATTGCAAACTTTGGGGTGGGAAGACTTGGGAGAAAAAGGAGACGAGCTGCTGGACAATGTGGTATGTTCTGAGCTGTTATTGGCGAGAAGCCGTGGAATGACATTAGTAGACGAATAAGTTTGAGTAGTGTCTTTCAAAGTAGGAAAGATCACATTATGAAGATAAAGCTGGAATTCAAGAGGACAAATGACAAATAATCGTTTATGGAAGGGGAGTTAGAGACTGGAATAACTTACCGGTACCAAGGGAGATGTTCAAGGAATTTCGAATTTCTTTGCAATCATTTAAGAAAAGCCTCGGGAAACAACAGATAGGGAATCTGTTACCTGGGCGACTGCCTAAGTGCAGATCAGTAGTGACTGATTGATAGGAATATTCCTGTATTTGAACTATACACGGTATTTCCGTAACGATGATACAGATTTTATGGGAGGCTGGAGAAGGGTACATATATCAGTTCGAGGTAGGGAGCCCTCGGTCCGGAAAAGACTCAGCAGCACCTTATACACCAAAACCGTGTATCGTAGCTTGTAACTTCGTCAACTCATGTGAGTTCAACATGATAGGTCTAGAGCCCACGTTCCACATCCTGCTCCTCAACGCCTTAATCAAATGTTCTCTCACAAGTGGATAAGAAGGGGAGATTCCATTGCTCTTTGACCTTATCTTACCTTGTCTGATTTATTTTTATTTGGACCTGTGACCAGTTTTGTGTACTAGACACCTGTAGAGACTGATGAGGAGCTCCTGGCAAGAATCCTCTCTGCCTGTGACATCATTAGAATGCCACCAGAGTTGTCGACCGGATACGCCAGAACTTACCATTTGGAACAGTTGTTTTAAATGGTTTCGTACCGTGTGTATTTAGTGCAGGTAAATAAAGATTTAAATCTCCACATAAAGATTCGTAACGCTTTTGTATCTCTTTCATAGGTATCCCAAAACAAATGTGGCTTATATCCAGCGACTGAGGCATTTCATGATCGGGAATCCCTATATCAAATCGATACATGTTTTCTCCAGCATTTCTGAAAATATGTATTATCACCACAGAAATACCATGTATATCTATCTATACCTAATTTCAGCTCCATTACTCGTGTATTTTGGCGTCAGCCAGAAGGAAACATAGTCTACGCTATTTCATTTTAGGCTATTACAGCATTGAATGTAAATACTTTTGCAACTAATATATATTTAGGTCAATATTTTGAAACAAAATTTTTCTTTTTTACAATTTGCTTTTACGTCGCACCGACACAGATAGGTCTTATGGTTGTGATGGGAAAGAATAGGCCTGGGAATGGGAAGGAAGCGTCCGTGGCCTTAATTAAGGTATTGTTGGGAGATCAGAAGAATGCACATGCCCGGTGAGGCACGGGGCGAAGGGGTATTCACCAGCAGAGCCAGTGAAGCAATGGTTACCATAGCAACTCCGCTACTACCCAGGGGACTTTATATTGTCTTCTACTGGCAGCTCTTCGCTCTTGTCAGTTGTAATCCAGCAAATCGCAAAATGTGAGTCAATGTTTTCGTGTAGCAGATAAGAGCAGATAAGAGCCGATTTGTCTGGGCAGAACAGGAAGTTCGTGCTTGCAGGCCACATTCCTCATTCTTGCATTCTTCTCATCTCTACACAGTACAGCCTAGTGCCTAGTGTGAAAATGGGACAATGGGATTCGAACCCTCTATCTCCAAAATACTGGATACTGGCAACACTTAAGCGACTGCAGCTATCGAGCTCGGTAAACAAAACAGTGAGTCATGTGATAGTCCATCTAAGAATATAAGTTATATGCAAACATTTCATAAAAATACTTTGTGTAGTTTAGGCGTAATATCGGTTCAGAGGGCATATCATTTTCATATAAATTCTGTGAGTACTTGGGACTGGACTTTAGTCCCATTATAGAAAGTGTTTACTGTATATATGCTCTGATACTGTAGTTAGCTGGTTCGAGTCCCGTTGGTCGAAAAACTGTCACCATCAGAATGTTGGCCAGCAGGTTAGGAGAGGTGGTGGTGTACACTTCCTAATCACTAGATTGCATGCCAAAAGCACAGATAAAATTCTAAACCTCTCCGCATTGCTCATATTGAGAGAGGGCATATGATGCTGTTGCTAGTGATTCTTCCAACGTATGGCGACGTAAAGCCTTGAGCAATCAATCAATCAATCAATCAATCAATCAATCAATCAATCAATCAATCAATCAATCAATCAATCAATCAATCAATCAATCAATCAATCAATCAATCAATCAATCAATCAATCAATCAATCAATCAATCAATCGATCGATCGATCAATCAATCAATCGATCAATCAATCAATCCTGATCTGCATTTAGGGCAGTTGCCCAGGTGGTGGATTCCCTATCTGTTGTTTTCCTAGCCTTTTCTTAAAGGCTTAAAGCAGACCCCTTGGTGCTATTCAACAGGAGTAGGCTATGTGCCTGCACTGGGTTACACCCTCTCCCTTCCTACTGTCATATATCACGTATTTAATTTCATCTCATTAACTCCTCTGATGAGGTTGACGTCGAGAAGGGCATCCGGTCGTGAAACCTCGATACGAAGATTCATCTCACTTCATACCCGACCCCGTAGAGAAACGGGACAAGGGTTGGAAATACACACTGTACAGTGAAAAAATGACAGTAACGGAAATTGCAGTAAAGTAAATTTAAAAAATGAAATGGCGTATGGCTTTTAATGCCGGGAGTGTCCGAGGACAAGTTCTGCTCGCCAGATGCAGGTCTTTTGATTTGACGTCCGTAGGCGACCTGCGTGTCGTCATGAGGATGAAATGATGATGAAGACGACACATTCACCCAGCCCCCGTGCCAGCGAAATTAACCAATTAAGGTTAAAATTCCCCGAACCTGCCGGGAATCGAACCTGGGACCCTTGCGACCAAAGGCCAGCATGCTAACCATTTAGCCATGGAGCCGGACTACAGTCTATATCTATTAGGTCATCAGCCCAGAGGCTGGTTGGATCCTCAAATAGCACCACCAAAGGTTATGCTGTTATAAGGAAACCGCAAAAACCAATGCCAGCACCAAAATGAGGCGTAAAGTAACGTAACGGATAGTGTTGACTATAGATCCGAATGGCAAATGAAAGTAAATCTGTTGACAGAGCTCCCGCAATTGCAATGTAAAGAGAATGAAGCATTAATAGTTGAGAAGTAGCTCGTCATTGGTAAGTACACACTACTAGTTGCTAACATGACACGAATATGGGATGAGGAGGTGCCTCTGATAAGGAAACTGCGTGAGCTTCACTTAACTGCATTGTCTTTAAAATTACCCTGTAATATATAACTTAAATGAAATACTTGAAGTACTTTGGTGGTGAGTATTGAATATTATTTAACCCGATAAATGAACGCCCGGAATGTTTCAGGGCTGGAGGTAAATTAGTGACAACATATACTGTAGATGGGACCATTTACTGTAAAACCACCATACCTCTACAGGTGCTCAGTGTAATCTCCTACAACATGTTGCACCCGTAGCCAGATGTGTGGAATATATAGGACACCGAGTAATAGTGCCGCATCTGTTGATGTGTCCACGACGGAGTGTCTTTTCGCCTGAAATATGACTTCTCGTGTACGGAAACGTTTCTCTCGGATTGGTCCCTTTAGTTGGAAAGCAGATCGAAGTCACAGGGACTCATATCCGGTGAGTTGGATGATCCAGGATCCCTACCTCCACCGTGCTAACAATTCCTCCACAGCCATATTCGTCCTGCACTGCGCAAGAAACTGCCCCATTTCCAAACGCATCCGCCCATTGTCCTGCACAACAGTGCTCGCTGTCACAATGCCTGTCTTGTGAGCGAATTTGTGGCACGGTAGTATTAGTATTGGGATTATGATTTCCAAGGAAGCGGCCGTGGCTTGTATGTTGTGTAATCTATATATATAAAATAGGAGTTTTGTCTGTACATTGCTCAGAATTTGAAAAGAATGGTATTTCTGTATCGGCCATATCCACAGTAACAAGGTAATTCACTTTTTACTTTTCCGTAATTTCTGTCTGTCTGTCTGTCTGTCTGTCTGTCTGTCTGTCTGTCTGTCTGTCTGTCTGTCTGTCTGTCTGTCTGTCTGTCTGTCTGTCTGTCTGTATGTATGTATGTATGTATGTATGTATGTATGTATGTATGTATGTATGTATGTATGTATGTATGTATGTATGCACACGCATCACGAGAAAACGGCCGAAGAGAACTGAATGAAAATCGACATATAAAGTCGGGGGATGAGCCACTACAATCTAGTCCAGAGCCTCTCAAACGCCCAAAATCTCACGCGTGCAAATCGAGGCGCAAGAGCTCCGTGCACTGTGCATCGGTTCCACTCGGCACGGCTCGGACCAACGCTTCGTCTGTGGGCTACTCGGCTAAGCTCGGTTCAACTCGGCTCAACTCGGCTTGGATTTGGAGCGCTACGGAGCAAGTGAGGAAGAGGGAGACAGGAGGAGTGAGCGAGACAGGCATGGGAAAAGAGAGAGACAGCGCTATTGCTCCAAATCGAGGAGTGGGGGTCTGCACTCTGGGCAACCAAGCGAAGTCGTCTTTTGCACCGAGCACAGTGCATGCACCAGGCGCATACGCCCTGAGAGGCCCTGATTCTAGGCTATAAAACATTTTATTCAGGCTGAAACGCTAAATGAAATAGTAGTTTAGAGGAAGGCCTAAAATTTAATTCTCAAATATTTATATATGTAGAGAATTAAATTTCCGATCATTTATGTCTTATTCATTTTTACCGTACCGGCTATAATAACACAGATATTCATGAACTTGTATTTTTGTTGCTAAGTCTGGTCCTATAGAAAAGTACTACATAACAAAATTGATAGAGAATACAATTTCCGATCATTTATGTTTTGTTCAGTTTTACCGTACCGACTGCGATAAGAGTGGAATTTCAGAGTCAGAAGAAAACTGAATATGAAGGCCTACAATATCGAAAGCGCATACCATTGATCAACAATAACATTTTATTGACTATTGTTTGTTGTTATGTTTTTGTCTCTTAAGCTGCTACTCAACTACGATAGATGGGATTACTGCGTACCGAGTATAACAGCCTGACTGAATGTTGGCGGGAAGCTGGGGAGTTCGAAAACTTTCTTCTTTAGCATGCCATTCCTCTGGTTCATAACTCAAAATTCAACCCCCAAAAGAGCCGTTTCTTAAGAAAAGATTCTTCCTCCTCACTTTTATCAAGTTCTATGTTCATTTTATTCCAAATTAGCAGTGAAGAGGGGTTTCTCCTCTGGCCGGGAGGAAAAATTTGCCTCCGAGTCAGAAATATTTTTCTGCCGCCAGTGTAGTGAGTGGAGATTTTCCGACTCATCGGGTACTCCTAGGAAACAGATTAGTAAAAGGGCATAGTTTTGCCCTAGGACTCTCCACTATTCGAAGGCCGTCCGCCCCCCCCCCCCCCAAAAAAAAGATTAAGGGTGTTCACGTATCATGGCTGTCTGCTACTTGGTCATACCAGTTCTGGAACTTCGAACTGTTAGATTGGCAGCGTAGTACTGTTCGTTAAAGGTGAGAAAATGTGTGGTTTTTCATTTGATCGAGTATTTCATATGAAGGCATTGGTTTTAATTGCGCCGTTCCTACTGATGTCATTGTAATGAGCTACGTTCATTTCAGTTGGGAAAACCACTAAGACACCTTTTATGGGGATTTAAAAAGGTGAGTGTCTTCCATTATAATAAAAACTCCCCAACCTGATTGTGACTGATGGAAAGTAAGCGGGCCTACCATTACAATGAAAATTCTCTAACCCAATCTTCATATGAGAAAAGATGTTTGGTGACTTCTCCATCGCGTTTCTAGGGTAACGTTAAGAGCTATGCAATTTAATACAATCTTGTTCACAACGTATACACTACCTAACCTAGAATTCTGTATACGATGTAGAATTCCGTAGCGAAGCACGGGGGTACATCAGCTAGTCTCAACATAGGCCTATGACAGGGATTGAAGTGGAAAATACGAAGTATAATGCAACTTCTTGTATAGCCAAAATGAGATTCGAACACATTTCCCTTCTCAGCAGTCCTTCCACGGTTGAGTTCAATATCTTCAAATCAGTTCTAAATTCCCCTCACGCCATCTGGAAGCTACTATGCTAATCCTTAAACCACAAGTGTTAAGTCAACTTGGATTTTACATAGTTGGGAAAACCACTAAGACACCTTTTATGGGGATTTAAAAAGGCAGGTGGAGAGTGAGTGTCTTCCATTATAATAGTATGATATGCAGGGTGATTCATCTAAGTTGTTACTCTGAAATAACTTCTAATCGATTGAAAATATTGATGTTCTATTTTCATATCCTTAACGAGTTTTAAGGGGCTCGTGAAGTATTCTCCTATATTTTTCTGTGGAATAATTGAGATGTTGAGATCAAAAACAGGTCGGTAACCCCTTGGTGCTGATGATGTTCCAAGATGGCCTCGTTCCACTTCTCGCCGGATCGTCTCCAGACTATAACGCCCCTGTTGAATGGGTTCAAACTTATGGTGACCTCATCAGGAAAGAGCGTGCGCTTCCACTGTTCCTGATGCCATGGGTTATAAGTTGTTGCACACCTCACACACGTTGCTCTATGGTGTGGCTTAAGAGTAGCCTTTGGCACATACTTCCTTGATATCAGTCCTCCGTCGTACAGCCGATTTCGCACTGTCTGTTCTAACATATTCACTCCTCTGGGCCTCCGAAAATCTTGGTAGAACGAAGAGTTAGTAGCAGTGGGCAAAAATGACCGATCTTCCCTGAGATATTTTTGCGCGGTTATCCCGTTCGTTGTCAATAGTTTGTGCCTCCTTAAACTTTTTCCAAACTCTGAAGACATCACTCTAACTCACAAGACGCCTTACTTCTTGCAGTAATGTCACAATTCGAATGCGATCAGTAGCAGAATTGGGTACTCCTGTCATGTTTACCTCAGTCTTACATGTGCTGTCTGTAACCACCGACCTTATAAACGTTGTTACTAAACTGACCGGCACTACAAATGTCTCCTATCGAACAAATGTCGAACCTGATATAGGTTTAGCGTCATTATGTGTCTCAGACATTGGCTTTCAGTGTCTATTGTAAACATGCGCAAAGTACTGTGACACATACCGTGTGAAATCGTAGTACGCAGAACGTTTCTGAACACTGTACAAAGTGATATACTGGACCCTTGTCAAGAGATACCAGGACATCAGTGCCGTGGCTCTGCACTAATGAAGTCATCTTATCTCAGGGGGTGGTTGCTGTCCGGTGTAGTCACATCGTCTTCTGACTGGCAAGGTATAGAGGAATATATCAACAACGTAAAATGAAAGAAAGGTTTACGAAAGGTATATTTATTTTCAGAATACAAAATCAGAATTTGAAAAATTTAAACACAAATAAGAGAATGTCATGTCATGTCGACCAAATAAATAATGAAGATATCAGATAATATCCCATGGGGTCATATCTTACCAGTGCATTGGTTAGGTTTAATTAGTCTTCATAATACTGAAGTGTTGCCATAGTACATTGTTAAAAAGCAAGAAAACACGAACCTGAACAACTAAGTAAGGTCTCAAGTTAACCGTAGGTTAAGTTGTCTGCGTGTGAAGGTTACATTTCTCGAACATTCGATTGCCAAACTTCATCTGTAGTACGGTAACGATGTCCAATGATTAAAATCGCCAACAGGGTACCAGATAATCACCTAATGAGTCATTAACTGTTACGAGCTAACCTCCAATCCAACTAGAACCATTGTTAAAAACCAACACTTGATGAAGTCAAATGTGCTTCTAATATGAGAATAAATGCTCTTAAATCCATTCACTAGTAATTGACGACCAAGGTTGTGTCATAAAAAAATAAGATTGCACCACAGCAAAATAAATTGCGTCACTCGCAACAAAGTTAATACCTATGACCAAGGTAACTCAAAATGAAACGATGCTTGCAAATCAGCATCACAGGAAAAGCTATGCCCCAACTGGACATATAGCAAGATATTCTTATTCCAAAATATTACATTAATTAATAAATTAGGAAATTAATCTTCAGGTCCGTAATAATTACTTGAAAATTTAACTATCACGTGTGCTCAATCGAAGCATTTGTTTTGATCGAGATGAGAAAATCTACAGTTGGTGCGAATATATGTTCCATGGCGAGATCACGGATGATAATTACTTGCTGATGACCTGAAAATACATATTTGCATAAATCCTGTAGGCTATAATGTTCCTTTGCGTAAAGAAAATAAATTACACATCATGAAATTAATCAATTATCACATGTGGACAACTAACGCACAGAGCCAATTAACGAACTGAGTCCAATCTCACTTAAAAAATAAACAACACAAAAACAACAACAACAACAACAACAGTAATAAACACGCACATTACTATTATTACAACTGATATTACATGCGAAGAGGAAACTTAGCAAAAATAAAAATAAAATCTGTAACCCGTATAGTCTACCAGTGGTTAGAGTTAATAACCTTCCATGGGATTCTACGGTGTGAAAACTGAATATGTCGAACTGGGCCTAATGATGCAAGCTCAACAGGTATACCCAACTGACTACGTTACAACACAACCATTCGCCTTTCTATCGCATGAAAAGACGTCCTAGAATGAACCCTGGCCTCTAGCAATAATGCCAACACAATAACCTTAATTTAAGTGTACCTTTAAAAGCAAAAATAAAATATCAACTAATAATAATAATAATAATAATAATAATACCCGTGTGGGGATTTACCGGTTACCTCCATCGGGCGCGTCCCATTGGAATTGGGGAAGCTCGCTGGCTCTGCCGTCAGCAAAGTCAGAGGGTAGTAGGGAAATAAAATACCTCCGTGAAAAAAAAAAATGGTCCCTTGCCAGGGTTACGGCGAAGACTGGTAAATGACCAGAAGCCAGAAAACATCTTGAGGCAACCTCTACGGCTAACAACCCTAGTTGTAAAAGGATGGGTACCCGTCCAAAGCAAAGTCAAGTCAAAAAGCATGATGGCACAACATTTCAAGAAACATACCCCAGGGGGTAAATCTTCGGATAAATCCCTCGTCGTGAACGCCACGGCGCACGAGTCTCGTTCGGATTCTGGGGGAGACTCGACATCATGCAAGAGACGAGTCGGAGCGTCTCGGTGTACCCGGAAGAGTCAAAAACTCAGGCCAAAATCTAAAACCTTTCTAGCAACTTTCAACATAAATTCACTTACACAAACTGGCAAGCTGAAAAACCTCACCAAAGCTCTTCACGAAAATCAGATATCCATAATGGCCCTACAGGAAACAAGGTACCCAGATGAAGAGATTTTTGAATCCGAAGGCTACAGATTTTTCAAGAGCAAAGCGCAAAGAGGAATCCTCAATGGAGTTGTGATGCTTGGAACCGCGTTTGCTGTTAGAACCAAGATCCTTAAATTGGTTGCAAATTTCGAACCTGTGAATGACAGATTGTCTATTCTCACAATTAAATGCGCGAACAAAACCTACGCCCTAGTTAACACACATGCTCCTACAAACGATAAGAACAAGTCTGATCCAGACGATGTTGACAATTTCTGGGACCTGCTGGATGAAAAATTAAACAAAATCCCCAAACACCATGTCAAGCTTCTTTTGGGTGACTTCAATGCCCAACTAGGTCGTGAACAGAAGTACAAGAAAGTTATAGGAAATTACCCTGCTCACAAAAGAACCAATCCCAACGGCAAAAGACTGGTGTCCATTTGCGAAAATCACAACCTGCAGGTCATGTCGACCCACTTTCACCATCTACCCAGAAAGCAAATGACTTGGCGTTCTCCCGTCCAAGCTCTCGGAGAGTTCCAAATTGATCATGTTGCAATCTCCAGGAGAAACAGCCCTGAGATTATGAATGTCAAGGTAAAGAAAGGCATCAATGTGGCCTCAGATCATTATATGTCTCTTATCAAATTCAAACCAATTCCCGCAAACACAAGGAAGACAACCAAACAGATCACACGCTTCGACAATGATAAACTTCGGCAAAGGGTCGAGGAGTTCCAGGAGAAGGCTAGACCAAATGACTGTGATTTTACCAACGCCAAAAGTCTCCTTGTTGAGGCCGCCAAAGACGTTGCAGAAATCAGAAGCAAAAAGCATGCCTGGTGGAATAGTACCTGCGAATCAGTCCTCCAAGAAAGACTCAATGCGTGGAAACAGTACTACTCTACGAAATCAGAAAATGATTGGGAAACCTACAAAAGCCAACGTGCCCAAGCAGCTAGGGTGTTCAGAACTGAGAAACGTAAATACGAAAAATCTCTCATTGAAAAGATAGAACAAAACTTTAGGAAGAATGAAAGCAGAGAGTACTACAGAGCCTTCAAACGCAAACTCACTGGCTATAAACCGCCATCTCTATGCTTTGAGCGAAAGGACGGCACACTGGCGACGTCAAATGAAGAAAATTGCAGCATCCTGGCAGATTACTTCAAGAATTTACTTAATTGCTCTAAACCGCAAAGCGCCATTGAGACCAAGGAACCCTTACTCAGGTACCCAGATTCCAGACCACCCGACAGAGATGAAATCAAGCGCCACATTGCCCGTCTCAAAAATAACAAAGCGCCGGGTGAAGACTCAGTAGTAGCAGAACTATGGAAATATGCCCCAGAGGAATCACTTGATATCTTGAAAAAGCAAATAGAAGAAATTTGGAACAAGGAGACCCTACCCGAAGATTGGAAAATAGCTTTGATCCATCCATTACACAAAAAAGGCAGCATGAAGAACATCAACAACTACAGAGGAATATCTTTGCTACCCGTGACTTACAAAATTCTATCACTTGCCATCCTGGAGCGTTTGGAAGCACAGGTCGAACATCAAATAGGTGAATACCAAGCAGGGTTCAGAAAAGGTCGCTCAACAGCTGAACAGATCCAAAATCTCAAAACGATAATCAGATATTGTACACTAAGGTCCAAGCAGTATGTGTCTGTCTTTGTGGACTTTAAGAAAGCGTACGACTCCATTGACCGGGAAGTCCTGCTAAACATCTTAAATGAATTTGGAGTTGATTTGAAACTGCTGGCATTAATTAGAGCCACCCTGACCGATACAAAATCCAAGGTGAAGTTTCACGGATGTCTCTCGTATTCCTTTGACATCAAAACAGGAGTCCGACAAGGTGATGGGCTATCCCCGATACTCGTCAACTGTGTTCTTGAAAAGATCATCAGAACCTGGCGGGTGAGATTACAGGAAACCAACTACAGTCCTTTGAGAATAGGAACCAAATCCAAGGGGATCGCAACAGACTGCTTAGCATTTGCCGATGATATTGCTGTTCTCTCAAACGACATAGAAACCGCTAGAGCTCAAGTTGTAATTTTAAAGGAAACTGCCGAACAAACTGGTTTGCAGATATCGTTTGAGAAAACAGAAGTAATGACTAACATCAAAGAGGCTCCACCAAAACTCCATACAAAATACGGGGACATCACCCGAGTGGACAAATTCAAATACCTGGGTGAGATCATCATGAAAAATGGACTGGACAAAGAAGCACTTCAGGAGCGAGTACGCAAACTGGAAATAGCCTACCAAACATCCCGCACAATCTACAACAAAAAATGCCTTTCCCAAAACACCAAGATACGTTACTATGAAACAGTTCTGAAACCAGTAGTTCTATATGCAGCCGAAACCCTGTCTCTAAATGCCAACAAAGGACTCCTTGAAGAACTGGAGAAAAGAGAACGCAAAATTGTGACAGGAATCTTGGGATCAAAGTACAGAAATGGAATCTATCAAAAGAGATCCAACAAGGAAGTCTACAGCAAAATAGAGAAAATTACCGACACAATCAGAAAAAGACGGGCACGATTTTACGGTCACCTGAAAAGAATGGACGGAAGAAAGTTAACTAAAGAAATATTTCACTTTTTTGATTCAAACCCCAAACCACAATTCCCTGGTTTAGAAATACCAAAGAAGACCTGCAAATGCTACATATCTCAGCTGAAGACGCCCTTAACAGAGATCTCTTCCGCAAGAAAATATTTACGAACGGGCTAAACCGAGACGAGCAACCGAAGAGAAGACACGGTGCCCCTTGGACAGAGGAGCGTAAGGAGGCCCACTCACAAAGAATGAGGGAAATTTGGGCTCTAAAGAAGGCCAAGTTCAGTGTCAAATGCAACAAAACGTGGTCCTTGATGGCCCCAGCGAATTATATAATAATAATAATAATAATAATAATAATAATAATAATAATAATAATAATAATAATAATAAAATTGCAGTATTGGCGTAATCATCACCGTCACCTGCTCGCCCCAGATTTATCGGGTACAGCACCCAGCTAGGTGTAGCCGAAATTCCGATTAAAATGAAGTCACGCTATCATTAAAGATCCCCTCTGAAATATCCAAATCCCCCTTCGCTACGAAAGGTCATATACTTTCGGAATAATTCGACCTGCCAAGCTGGTGGTTATAATTGAGGAACAGACTCGCCTACGATGTCGGTGGTTACTCATGAAAAACCTACGGTCCTAATCCTCCGTTACTGAGGAAAAATTGTAAACGCTGACGTGACCTCACTGTAATACTAGCACAAAAACATATCCTAACCTTTACAAAATTAATACAATTCGTTGTTCCCAAACTAATGGTTAACTTGCAGCTTCCAAGACGAAAATAATTAACTATGCATGAAATTATGATATCATTAAAAGTGAAATACAAGAGGCGTAACATAATCTTCTCATCAACCCGTAAATTCCAATTACTGAGGCTTCAAAACAATCGACTTCAACAACACGTCACTTCGACATCAAAATGAGCAATATTCCTCAGAACCAAACGTCTTACTTGGAATCCAAACCGACGGTAAAATTCACAAAAATACACTTCAGATTCTCACAATTATCACGTGCGCCCTCAGGCTAAACACGGACCAAAACTCTTGTACACATAATTTCAACACTGGCGAAAGGGGCTACTCTATCTACACCCTGTCCCATCATTGCGTACGCACATATAAAAACCACAGTGGTTAAGCCACGCACTGGATGCGTTTCACACACCGGAACAAAAATACTGCCGAGTCGGAATTCAGTACTACGTAATCCAAACACTAATCACACTTCTGCCAAATGAACACTGTGCGGAAAACTCTAGCCTCAATTACATCAAAATATACGAGCTTCGCGAAAACAGATGGTAAACAACGGCATTTTACACTAAGAAAAATCTACACAGTGTTTAAATAACCAGACGTCGCACAAAATGACATCTCTGAAATGATGGCACAAAATTTTACTATTATTATTATTATTATTATTATTATTATTATTATTATTATTATTATTATTATTATTATTATTATTATTACATCTCGGAAAAATCCCCACTTCAAACTTCTCTGGTTACGATCGTGGAAAACTGCATGCTGGATGCTTTAACCTCTTAACATGAACGCCCGAGTATACTCAGGGTTTTATATATTTGTATAAAATAAAATCCCGAGTATACTCGGGAATGTCGCTCATTGGTCGGTACCTAATTTAAAAGCCCGAATATACTCGTTTCTTGTTGTTTCTCAATATTTCCGCCAGATATTTATGAAATTATTACTTTAGGGTCCTATTTTTGCCAACAGATGTCTCTGACTCAACCGTAGTGGATGTCGGTGACTCAGGCAGTTCGTTTTCGCGGCTTTCCAGCGATGTAGCATTGTGTGTTGATCCTTGTTTTAGGGCATTTCACACAGCCACAAACATTTGAACAGTATTGAGTGTCATGTTGTATAACTTGCCATCTGTTTAGTGCTGTGTTATTTATTTTAGAACCCGTAAAAAATATCACGAGTATACTCGGGATTTTAAAGCAAGAACTTTTCGGTGGCTTATATTTCATTGTTAAGTTCGAAAAATGTATTTTTATTGTTACCACTGCCATTAGTTATCAATAAATAGCCCATTTTAACAATAAAAAATTAGGTAAAAAAGATCACAATTTTGTAAATAATTGGTATGTTAAGAGGTTAAAACATGGGCTTTCAAACACCCCAAATCTCACGTGTGCAATCCGAGGCGCAGAGGTTCTGTGCACTGTGCATCGGTCCGACACGATTCAACTCGACTTGACTCGGATGGTGCAGTGCGCTGAGAGCGACGAAGCGTTCGGTGATAGACGGCTTGTGAAATAGATACAGTGATACAGTGAAATAGATACAGTAATGAAATGTCGTATGGCTTTTAGTACCGGGATGTCCCAGGACGGGTTCGGCTCGCCAGGTGCAGGTCTTTCTATTTAACTCCCGTAGGCGACCTGCGCGTCATGATGAGGATGAAATAATGATGAAGACAACGCATACAACCAGCCCCCGTGCCATTGGAATTCACCAATTAAGGTTAAAATCCCCGACCCGGCCGGGAATCGAACCCGGGACCCTCTGCACCGAAGGCCAGTACAGTAAACGCAAGGCAACAACATAATAATGGAGCAACCTGTTTTGAAGAAAGCAAAGACTCCCGAAAGTCCATTTCAATCGATCTGGGAACTTTCGTATTTATTTATTTTTTGGAGGTCGTGACGATAAAGCCAAATGCTTAATCTGTAGGATAATAATTACGTGATCATGAAAAATATCTGTTTTTTCAATACAATGTTCGAATTCTGCCAGAATTTGTCGAAGAAAGATTTTCCTAAGCTGCATCGAGAAGCAACTAAGAATATTTCTATGTTTGGTTCCAGATGCATACAAAGTATGTGAAAGGATTTTTGTTTTGTTTTGACTTGTACGAAAACTAGATTGCGCGCGAGTATTTCTGATTGTAATTTGCACAGTGTTTAAATAACCAGACGTCGCACAAAATGACATCTCTGAAATGATGGCACAAAATTCTACTACTATCGTTATTATTATTATTATTATTATTATTATTATTATTATTATTATTATTATTATTACATCTCGGAAAAATCCCCACTTCAAACTTCTCTGGTTACGATCGTGGAAAACTGCATGCATAACTACCTGGATGCTTTAAAACAGGGCCTTTCAAACACCCCAAATCTCACGCGTGCAATCCGAGGCGCATAAGTTCTGTGCATTGTGCATCGGTCCGACTCGGGTGGTGCAGTGCGCCGAGAGCGACGAAGCGTTCGGTGATAGACGGCTTGTTTAACAGTGAAATAGATACAGCAAGCGCAAGGCAACAACATAATAATGGAGCAACATGTTTCGAAGAAAGCAAAGTCTCCCGAAAGTCCATTTCAATCGATCTGGGAACTTTCGTATTTATTTATTTTTGTCAGTCGGGACGATTAAGCCAAATGCTTAATCTGTGGGGTAATAATTACCAGGGGCGGTGCGTGGTATTGTTGCAGGGTTGCACAACTCCCAATAATTTTACGCTTCATTTGTCGTCTTTTCTTCCTATTTTGCAGTTTAATAAACCTAACATGTACTCTAAAATATGTTAAAACCAACCACCTTTTGTCGTTCGATGTGCTAATGCTTCGTAACGGATCATTAAACTCCGCCGTCTTCAAATCAAACTCAGGGAGTTGACTTTCCTACGCCAACTCCCTAGCGCATAGCGCACCGCTATTTAGTTTCAGCAGGGTCGAGCCTAAGCCTGTATACGGTGTATAGCATCAGGTAGCAAGCCCGCCAGTATCGGTCTCGGTCCTAGGGAGTTGCATGAGACCAGCAAGTCCCCTATCGAAAAACAATTCCAAATGTCCCCGTTAGATTGCACCACTCTGCAGAGATGACTTCATCCCTGCTTTCTCTCCTCTCGAACGGTAATTTCTTTTCCACGCCAGTAGGGTAAGCTGCACGGCACCATTCACAATGTTACCAACATTGGTATTTCATGGGCAATCATAACTTTTTTCTAAATCCCAAATTTTGTTTTGAGGATATACTTTCGGAGGAAACGTTTCCTCATCAGCATAACTTCATGTTATACATTTGTCAACCGTAAAACGAGCTTTGTGCCAACATTGTCACATGTTGGTAAATGGCTGGACTATTGCTTCATGGAGTTGTTGGTGTTAATGTAGACGTTATGTTTTCACGTGCAGGTCTTGGTGTGTTTTCAGGTGACTGAGTGTGTTGGTTCTAGATAGTTTTTCTGTGCGTTATTCTTATAACTGATGGATTCTAGATTGTGAGTAAGAGTTCGTCATAAAGCTGCCGGTGTTTGTGTAGTTAAGTTTCAACAAATAATGTATACGTTTTTGGAAAAAAATAAAACTACGCCATGAACTATCGTCAAGCTATTTAGCACAATAATTCAGATTATTGTCGGGTGCTGTTAGTCTAGCAGAGTTTCTAATAGCCAACAACCTAGAGAGGCCGTTCACTAAACTGAGTTCTTGAAACTGTTGAAGTTAATTCTTACAATCCCTATGACGTCTGTCGAAGCAGAAAGATGTTTTTCTACTTTGAATAGAATAAACACTTTCTTAAGGAACTCTATGTCCCAGGAAAGATTGTCGGCCTTGGCAGTGCTTTCTGTAGAAAGAGATCTGGTGATGGAAATCGCAGACTTCAATCAACGGGTGACTGACAAGTTTGCATCAATGAAAAACAGGAGGGCGAATTTTCAATTCAAGTGAGGTAAGAATAACTGTAGTTATACTCTTATTTCCTGTGTTTTAATTGCTGGATATATTTCAATTTGAATATGAATGCAGTTCATTACATACGGATACTAGGGATTCTTCTTATTTCTATAAGATTCTCATTTAAAATTGCAACATTGAACATTTTGGTGCAACACCCAGCTTCAGATACCACCAGCCGCCCCTGATAATTACGTGATCATAAAGATCTGTTTTATCAATACAATGCTCGAATTCTACCAGAATTTGTCGAAGAAAGATTTTCCTAAGCTGCATCGAGAAGCAACTAAGAATATCTCTTTATTTGGTTCCAGATGCATACAAAGTATGTGAAAGGATTTTTCTGTTTTGACTTGTACGAAAACTAGATTGCGTGCGAGTATTTCTGATCGTAATTTAAAGAACGCTCTCAGAATTTCTGTCAGCCGATCCCTTATTCCAGACATTACTGGTATAATTGCAAAAAAAAAAAAAAAAAAAAAAGGAAAAAGAAGAACTGGAGAAGATAAATTGGCCGATGACCTAGTTGTTAGGCCCCTTTAAGCAACAAACAACAAACAGATAAATTGTCTGCTCAAACCGAATTGAAGGAAGATATTTTTAACACCGGTAACTTCGTCCCATACTAGTGAATGTGTCCGCTCACCGCACGTAAACATTTCGCAGCGAGGGGAGAAACAGCGGGGAAGGTGAGCAAGGCGGAGACACGCCGAACGGGTGAGATAGATGTAGGGAAAGAGGAGTGGGGGTTTGCACTCCGGTCAACGTAGCGAAATCGTCTCCTGCACCTTGCGCCACGCAGTGCACCGGCGCATGCACCCTGAGATGCCCTGCTTTAAAACATTACGGACCGGGTGAGTTTGCCGTGCGGTTAGAGGTGCGTGGCTGTGAGCTTGCATCCGTGAGATAGTGGGTTCGAATCCCACTGTTGGCAGCCCTGAATATAGTTTCCTGTGGTTTCTCATTTTCACACCAGTAAAATGCTGGGGCTGTATCTTAATTAAGGCCACGGCAGCGTCCTTCCAACTCCTAGGCCTTTCCTATCCCATCGTCGGCATAAGACCTATCCATGTCGGTGCGACGTAAAGCCACTAGCAAAATATTATATATTAGGCGAGACTTGCATTTCGCCAAAACATTCCTACAGGCCCATATACTGTTTGAATCCTCAGAAAACGAGGTCTACCTTGACATAAATGAAATTGAGTTGGCCACACACAGCCGCAAATAATACTAACATAAAGGATCATTATAACTTACAATACATATTTTCACCAACTTTCGATAACATTCCTACTCTGGCTCCCATCTCGCTGGCTACCCTTGATATGTTTATCTCTTCATATTACTTATATTAATGAATACAACGAACATTCTTGACAGCGCAATGGCCATTTTTGGGTGCAAGATTTATGCACTTTTTAATGAAAAATGTAAACTATACAATATTTGAAATGGAACAAAAGAAACACTTCTTCTATACACACGAATTCCCGACAATCGCACACGTATTATAACCGCACCTCCACCTCACGTTCGTTATGCACTATGTCTGCATCCTCCCCCGGGATCCAGACATTTTCTCACGCATTCACCCATGACCAGTCCGGCTCCATGGCTAAATGGTTCGCGTGCTGGCCTTTGGCCACAGGGGTCCCGGGTCCGATTCCAGGCAGGTTTGGGAATTATAACCACAATTGGGTAATTCTCCTGGCACGGGGACTGGGTGTATGTGTCGTCTTCATCACCATTTCAGCCTCATCACGACGCGCAGGTCGCTTACGGGAGTCATATCAAAAGACCTGCGCCTGGCGAGCCGAAGTCCTTGGACACATCCCGGCACTAAAAGCCATATCCATGACCAGGTGTAGAATGTCACAGTTCCGTCCTGCTAATGGCTAAACAAACGTCTCGCCTGGGTTAATGTATCTACTGGTAAGGTTTCATTCCCAGCCCGTTCTCGAACTTTATAAAATTTGCCTCACTTTATGACTGTGTTCTGCCTAGGAACAGTGGCGGCCGGTCAGTACGTGCTACCGGGCTCCAGCACGTAGCTTGGAACTGTAAGGAATATTATTTATGTACAGTACAATTATCCTGGTGCCTTTTCGTTGTTTTGAGTACGATATGAATTTGTGTTTTGTGAAAATCAGGACGAGATCTGTCGAACACCTAGCGCCGTTCTCCCGGGGAACAAGGCTCGTGCTCATGTGAAGTGAGCCCTTGCCTGTAGCCTGAAGGAAGCAATACGCAGGCGCAGCCAAGCTTGCAACACTCCCCTTAGCCGGCGGAGTATACCGTAAACCGGGATCAACTTTCACTGATCCCGTTTATAGTTACTTCCTCTCCCGCAAGGGGGTAGAATTACTCGATGTCTCCTGCTACCCGGAGCGCAGCGAGGGATCCAGTCGGCCGTGCTTATGTTGAACGTGGTAAGCGAATCTGCCACTAGAGAGTAGCATCGCCTGGGTTCGAAAGTAAACCGTAAGTGGAGGCAATCTATCTCACACATGCTTATTAAAATATCCATCTTCCTTTTGTGTCAAAAATAAGGAATTCGTAGGTGAGTCAAAGAATCTTTGACTGACCCTAAATGTTATCCAGTATTACAATGTAATTTACTCTGGTGAAATGAAATAGCGTATGGCTTTTAGTGCCGGAAGTATCCGAGGACATGTTCGACTCGCCAGATGCAAATCTTTTGATTTGACACCCGTAGGCGATCTGCGAGTCGTGATGAGGATGAAATGATGATGACGACAACACGTACACCCAATGATGGTTAAAATTCCAGACCCTGCCAGGAATCGAACCCGGGATCCCTGTGACCAAAAAGGCCAGCGCGCTAACCATTTAGCCATGGAGCCGGACATTTACTCTCGTAACCTAATAGGGGAGGTCTCAATGAATCAGTTGGCAGCTCTTTCAGTTGCTTTGTGCAGTTTTTAATCTCGCGGTTATATTACTGGTGCGTGTTTTTCCTGTCATTGTGTTAGTGCTAAAGTTTATACGAAGATTTATCAAATTATTTATCCACTGCAGTGTATATAAAGTGAAATTAAATTAGTGTTCTTAGTGGGGATCTATATTCCCACGATTCTATTTGCACTGATGTAAGTTGCGCCATTAGGTTAGTAAAAACAATATTTCTTCAATGAATTATTTATCTCGTAGACAGTTGTCGAAGAATTCATCTGCTTCCAAATTAATGTTGTTTTTGTTTGTTCTGAGTAATACATTGCGAGAAAAGTTGTATTATTATTATTATTATTATTATTATTATTATTATTATTATTATTATTATTATTATTATTATTATTATTATTATAACTATTTCTATTATGATTATTAGTAGTAGTAGTATTATTACCAAGTTTGAAGTATGCGTTGTTCATCATGGCGATATGCAGATTTAAAACAGCGTATTTAGTTTGTTTTTTGTAGCACGTAGGACGATTTTTTCACGAGCCGCCACTGCCTAGGAAAGCAGTCTATATTCACACTATTCGACTGATTCATCCAAACTCAATTTACTCACAACGTGAGATTAAATAGCTACATTCACTGCCTAGCTAATTAAAGCAGTTACTCCTAAGCAGTGGCGGCTGGTGGTATCTGAAGCTGGGTGTTGCACCAAAATGTTCAATGTTGCAATTTTAAATGAGAATCTTATAGAAATAAGAAGAATCCCTAGTATCCGTATGTAATGAACTGCATTCATATTCAAATTGAAATATATCCAGCAATTAAAACACAGGAAATAAGAGTATAACCACAGTTATTCTTACCTCACTTGAATTGAAAATTCGCCCTCCTGTTTTTCATTGATGCAAACTTGTCAGTCACCCGTTGATTGAAGTCTGCGATTTCCATCACCAGATCTCTTTCTACAGAAAGCACTGCCAAGGCCGACAATCTTTCCTGGGTCATAGAGTTCCTTAAGAAAGTGTTTATTCTATTCAAAGTAGAAAAACATCTTTCTGCTTCGACAGACGTCATAGGGATTGTAAGAATTAACTTCAACAGTTTCAAGAACTCAGTTTAGTGAACGGCCTCTCTAGGTTGTTGGCTATTAGAAACTCTGCTAGACTAACAGCACCCGACAATAATCTGAATTAGGGCCGTTTTCCCCAAATGAGTTTAAACTAGGTTTATTTTAATCTGGTTTAAGTCTGAGTTTAAACTAACATTCATTTTCCCCATATTGGTTTAAACCTTGTATCAAGTTTAAACCTGGCTCAGAGTTAAACCTTCTATATTGTTGGTTTAAACTGCTGTTTATATTCAACCTTCTTGACATTTTATTAACGTATCTGTGATTTTCCTAATAAAAGGGTTAGTTTTGACTACCACTACTGCAGCACTTTAATGAAAAATGTACTAAAATTATAACCTAGTATTAGCATTAGAAAAATGGGAGAATTTATTGAAGTCTTTGGTTAAATAGGAAATAATTTTGATGTGCAAGAGAGGTTAAGAAGCCGTGTTCCAACAAAAGTTTACAATCTTGGAAAATCGGATGTAACGGAGTTCTTTGATGGATTTATAATTCATAAGCGAACAGCAAGGATTGTCTAGTATCGAAGAAGGATTCATTTAAAACGTCAACTGCACGAAAGAATGTTATTTCGCTAGAAGCAATGATTCTGGTTGCTTTAAGATTTGATGCGCAGGCATTTTTTTCATTAACAACGGGGACCACAGACCTTAAATTGCAGTCTCCTTATAATATTATATACTGTAAAATACTGTTCGTGGTATGAATACTGTAATGTGAAGCATAAAAAATATTCGTACATAAGTCGTGTAATACGTCGGCTCTTCCTGCGGTGCGTGCTGGCTGTGGTCGCTAAAGCGTGTAGTCAGCATCGTCGGAATCCGTGACAAGACGGTTCGAATCTAATTTATCGAAAATATTTTTACCATCCGAATGTTGACCGGCACGGGAGGAGAGGCGGTGGTATACAATTTCTAATCGCTAGATTATATATTTATAGGATCAGAAAAACAATAAAGTATTTCATGATTGCTAATAAACTTGTAATAGAATAGATTATAGTTAAGAATGTTTCATCGTATCTATTGCCAGCATACCAGCAATAGAAATATTAATGCTATAGGGAGAAGAGTATTATGCATACAGTACGACATATCGCGAACTTGGTTATGTTATAAACGAATATGGAATCAAGTAATACATCTCCAAATAATACATCCTCAGTGGTCTGTCTGCTGGATCCAAGGTTTGTGAGATTGATCCCGGCCGAGGGCGATGGATTTTGATAGGAGATAGATCCCGAGCATGCTTGGAATTTGTTTACTTGAAATTCACATAAATGTTGATTTTCTGAGGAAAGGAATACCGTAGGCCTATTGCTGAAAGACCAGGATTTTAATATTTCAACGTTCCCGTGTGTTCCGTAAGACAATAGACATCAAAAGACACGTATTAGGCCCACGGTACTTGTTTATGGTAAAGCATGACAGAGAAAAATAAGAAATAAAAGTGCGTTCCAATAAATTGTAGACAGCTAGAGGTGGAATTATATGACACAACACTTCGCACAAATGTAAACAATTTATTTATCAGTAAAGCTAATATCCCGCCGAATTTGTTCTTTATTCACTACGTACGATAGCATTAACTCGCCACAAACAGCTGATATTACAAAAATGTCGGTCATTGAATTACTTGGCTCTGATTGGCCAATTCCAATCGACCATGCCTTCGACTATTCCTTCAGTGCAGCCAACGTTAGCGCCAACGACAGCTCGCCCGTTTAGACTAAACGAGTGTCAGAAATTGGTGGAGAAAATGGACGCAACTTTAAACTAGGTACTAAAGTTAAACGGGTTTAATTTATACCAGGTTTAACTCGATTTGGAGAAAATGGCCCTTATTGTGCTAAATAGCTTGACGATACTTCATGGCGTAGTTTTATTTTTTTTCTAAAAACGTATACATTATTTGTTGAAACTTAACTACACAAACACCAGCAGCTTCATGACGAACTCTTACTCACAATCTAGAATCCATCAGGTATAAGAATAACGCACAGAAAAACTATCTAGAACCAACACACTCAGTCACCTGAAAACACACCAAGACCTGCACGTGAAAACATAACGTCTACATTAACACCAACAACTCCATGAAGCAATAGTCCAGCCATTTACCAACATGTGACAATGTTGGCACAAAGCTCGTTTTACGGTTGACAAATGTATAACATGAAGTTATGCTGATGAGGAAACGTTTCCTCCGAAAGTATATCCTCAAAACAAAATTTGGGATTTAGAAAAAGGTTATGATTGCCCATGAAATACCAATGTTGGTAACATTGTGAATGGTGCCGTCAAATACAGTAGAGACAATACACGACACTTACGGATTTCGCCTTGCTAAAATGGGAGACAATTCGACGGTGGCGCTCCTAGTGACTTGACCTGAACAAATCGCGCTAAATTCAAATATCAATGGAAATGTATATACGGAAATGGATAAATAAATTATGTCTAGAAAGACAGTGGTATTGAGATATTAACTTCGAAGTTGCTAAAGCAATTCTGGATAAATGAATGAAGAATTATTTAAAAGGTTATTATTCAAAGACTGAAATTAGACATATAAACAAGGTGTGAAATGGACTGCTGTGAAATGGCTTGATCTTTCATTTATGCATTACTTTTTTAGCTTTAGCATACCTGCCTGAAATCTTACGGTTGGATTTGTCTTTTTTCCCCATTTAAAAACAATGTATCATCACATTAAGACATTTGTCAATAAAAATATCGGCACATTCCTTACACATATGATGCAATGAATTAACATTTAATAGCTGGACAATTTTCCTCTTAACATGAAGCCTACTAACAGAAAGAATCTATAAAATCCGTTACGAAGCATTAGCACATCGAACGACAAAAGGTGGTTGGTTTTAACATATTTTAGAGTACATGTTAGGTTTATTAAACTGCAAAATAGGAAGAAAAGACGACAAATGAAGCGTAAAATCATTGGGAGTTGTGCAACCCTGCAACAATACCACGCACCGCCCCTGCTCCTAACTAATGGAAACTGGCACTTTGGAGTACCGTACTTCTCCCAGCTTATGAGACGAATCACCGTCCAGAGTGTCATAGACCTTTTCTCGATGACAACGACGGTAAAAGTGTGAGTTTTTGTCCTGGCAAGCTTAAGTAAACTTGATGTTTTGGCGCGAAGTCTCCGCGCAATTCTTTGACAATAGAGTCCCTTTTCCATTCCCGCAGGATTTTTACATTTCTAATTAGATGGGCTGGTCCCAAAAATTCATGCCATCTACTGACGTTAAACTCCCGAATTTCCCTTCGTGGGACTGGATGGTAAGGTTTCATTCCCAGCCCGTTCTCGAACTTTATAAAATTTGCCTCACTTTAAGACTGTGTTCTGCCTAGGAAAGCAGTCTATATTCACACTATTCGACTGATTCATCCAAACTCAATTTACTCACAACGTGAGATTAAATTTGCTACATTCACTGCCTAGCTAATTAAAGCATGGAAACTGGCACTTTGGAGTACCGTACTTGAGTAGGCCTATTTCTTCCCCTGCAAGCTCCCGAGTTATTTTTCCCAACACGTGCGGTGTCGCTGGCCTTCAACAATCCTGGGCTGACACGTGCGGATATCAACATTGTACAGGTCTCGTTTTTATTGGAGTTTGTAGACCAAGAAAATCACATTTAATAACACAATTACGCCGTTCTAATTTCTGCTTTAATTGACCACTAATTAATTGAAAATAGTACAATAACTGACATCAACAACATGAATTTTGTATACCTCCGCCTACTTGGAAATCGCTATCATGGGACAGATGTTGTATCCTAAGAGATCGGAGCTTCTCTCGCCTTTCCAAACAGTAAACATTAGAATCAAGGAGAAAGTCATACAGAAAGTTTTCTACTCAACAGCGCTCCACAAAACATAGCAGTTAGGTAACGGTGTCAATCAATATGCCTTGGCTTTGCAACGTTTTCATGACAGGCTATCTAAAGACGAGAAAGAGGGGGATGGGTTAACTTTTGGAAAATAAGAAATAATAGTGTAGTTGTCGACTATAAGTAGAGCCCTGCGCGGATATACAAAATAATATCCGCACCCGCATCCGCATCCGCGAATGGTTATCCGCATCCGCAAAATGGTTATCCGCGGATATTGTAAATATTTAACTACAGTGTATTACACCCAGGGGCTACCTGGCCGAGGCGGTAAAGGCGTGCTCGGTTCGCCCGGAAGGACGCGGGTTCGAATCCCCTTCAGGAAGTCGTACAATTTAAGAAACGAGATTTCCACATCCGGAGGTGCACATGGCCCTGAGGTTCACTCAGCCTACACCAAAAATGAGTACCAGGTTAATTCCTGGGGGCAAAGGTGGCCGAGGCGGTAAAGGCGTGCTCGGTTCGCCCGGAAGGACGCGGGTTCGAATCCCCTTCAGGAAGTCGTACAATTTAAGAAACGAGATTTCCACATCCGGAGGTGCACATGGCCCTGAGGTTCACTCAGCCTACCTCTACCCCATCAAGTGCTGAGGTTACGGATAGTGGAAGCCTTTACCCTCCATCCCTCCAAGGGCCTTCATGGCCTGTGCGGAGATGACTTTACTTTCCTTTACTCTCTGTATTACACCCAAGGTATTGAAACGGATAGATCTGTTAACAAATACAATAGGCCTGGCACCAGAACCCCTACAGTCGCAGGTTTATGAGGGATTTGCTCTTGCGACAACTATCGACGTATTGACCTTTGTTCCTTCCTTCCATTAATTGCGGGCAGAATGCAGTTAGGCTTAGGTCATATTTACGGCTTTATGGTCTTAAGGCTCTTTATATATCACTATTCTAACATACCAATGTCAAGAGCCAACTAACCAGAAGCAAAAACAAAAGTATACGTGAGTGAAAGTCAGTAAAGGTCATTATTTAGAAATTATGAGCAAAATTATTCACACTGCCATACAGTTTGTATTCGCCAAGACACTAACTAAATCCGCGGATTTCCGCATCCGTGCAGGGCTCTAATATAAGAGGGTAAGGACTAAGAGTGGACGGTCCTAGAGGAAGGGATAAATAGGACTGCAGATGCAAACTAAAGAAAGAAAGACAAGGCCAAGTAGTAACAACTGACTGCAGTTGTCGGATATAAGGTTTTGGATAGTGAATAAAAGAAGTATTGAACCCTTTGGTCCACTTTGAAGGATACCTACCTTCCTTACCTATCAGCAAAATTTCATGAGATCTATCTCGGGTTCTTCGTCACTTGCTGAGGTAAAAGGACTAAATCTACTTTATCCGAAAAAGGTCCACGTAACGTGCCTTGCCCATGCTTTGGATAGAGTGGCCGAAGAGGCTCGGATCAACTACCCTGAAGTAGATAAGTTAATAGCAAATGGCAAGAAAATATCCCTGAAGGCTCCCCTTCTCTTTCAAAAGTTGAAAGAAACTGCTCCTACTCTGCCTCTTCCACCTCAGCCTGTCCTTACTCGTTGGGGAACTTGGCTCGGCCCTGTTCAATATTACTGCAGCTAGTATGATTCCTTCAAGACGGTTGTTCAGGAATTTGATCTTTGCGATTCATCATCTGTCAGGATTGAGCCAAATTTGTTCACTTCTGCCAGCTTGGTCGTAAGTTCGGTTGTGAAACCAAGAGCAATTACTCGTCTTGAAACTGTGGGTCTTCCACTAAGTGAAACGTTGAATGTTGTGAAGAACATGTGAAGTGTGATTTAAAGAAAGAGAAGGGTGAAGTAGCTGAAATTTTTTATGAAAACTGCTAAGAGTACTGTTCTCAAATGAAGTTTATTATATGCGTTGTAAGTTAATTGACATTCTTTGTGGACACCATACAACACTTGGAGATTTTCAGCAGCAGTTTTCTCCGGAGGACATAGCTTTGTTCTTATTTTCCCCACAACATCGTTTGACGTCGAACGCAGTTTCTCCAAGCAGAGAAATATTCTCTCTGACTACCGAAGAGGGTTCGAGTTCCACAATTTGAAAATGCACATGATCGCCCAGTGCAGTTTCACTGCTGGAAAGAAATACTAAGACCAGGTATGGGTATTTTCATCGTCATTTTTATAGAAATTTGCCTATTCGGAACTAGTTAAATACTTTACCAGATCATAATCCGTTGCTAATTATTTCTTGTTTTTTCAAGATACGTGTGCTGCCATATCTGAAGATAAAAGAGAACATTGTGAATAACAGAAATTGAATGTAACAAACAAAACTGGCAAATGTTCATTTACGGGTTTAAATTAATCAATTAAAATGTAAGGTCGTATTTTTTCCTTTCTCGGCAGTACGTTAAAGATTTTTGGGTCATATTTGCGTGCACATTTCGAAGATTTTAAGGTCATTCAAATCCGCTGTTTGAAGAATGCAGAAGCACGTCTGATCGTACAGTGACAGTAGCACATAGAAGCACGTGTCATCGTATTGTATTAAACGAGAGAAGTGACTGTGAGCACCGTGAACTTCCCTCACAGAATAATATCTTAATCCTGCAATATTTCTGCGTGTCTTACCCAATCTGCCGAAGTGGAAGTTGTAATGTTCGCTTCGTTCGTGAGTCTGTTAACGTGCGGTTTTCGGTCCCGTATAGACGTACCGAAATTTGTTCCTCGCGCCGTAGTATTAGTGATCACGATGCAGTTTTTGTCGTAGTTAAAAACAAATGTGATAGAAAGGAAGGTATTAAATATAGGACTGTTAGCCAATACCATATGGCTGATGAAACAGGCCTGAGGGAGTTTAAAAAAAAAGTAACAGTGATCGGTGGAAAACAGTAAATAAAAATGTAAACAGACTCTGAGATGGGTTAAAAGCAATCGTTGAGGAATGTGAACACAGGTTTGTACCTTTAAAGGTGGTAAGGAATGGTAAAGACCCACTATATTATACGTACGTAACTGAGAAGTAAAGAAACTAAGAAGGAGGTGCAGGCTGAAAAGAAATAGAGTTTTTTTTTTTTTTGCTAGTGGCCTTACGTCGCACCGACACAGATAGGTCTCACGACGACGATAGGATAGGGAAGGGCTTGGAGTTGGAAGGAAGTGGCCATGGCCTTAATTAAGGTACAGCCCCAGAATTTGCCTGGTGTGAAAATGGGAAAGACCGGGCGAGTTGGCCGTGCGCGTAGAGGCGCGCGGCTGTGAGCTTGCATCCGGGATATAGTAGGTTCGAATTCCACTATCGGCAGCCCTGAAGATGGTTTTCCGTGGTTTCCCATTTTCACACCAGGCAAATGCTGGGGCTGTACCTTAATTAAGGCCACGGCCGCTTCCTTCCAACTCCTAGGCCTTTCCTATCCCATCGTCGCCATAAGACCTATCTGTGTCGGTGCGACGTAAAGCCCCTAGCAAAATGGGAAAGCACGGTAAACCATCTCCAGGACTGCTGACAGTGGGATTCAAACCCACTATCTGCCGTATGCAAGCTCACAGCTGCGTGCCCCTAACCACTCGGCCAACCACCCGGTAGAAATAGAGTTAGAAATGGCTGTGGAAGTAAGGAGAAATTGAAGGAACTTACTAGGAAATTGAATCTAGCAAAGAAGATAACATGATGGCAAGCATAATTGGTGGTCATACAAATTTTAGTGAAAAATGGAAGGGTATGTATGGGTACTTTAAGACAGAAACAGGTTCCAAGAAGGACACTCCAGGAAGCGTTAATGAACAAGGGGAGAGTGTATGCGAGGATCTTCAAAAGGCAGAAGTATTAAGTCCGCAGTATGTAAAGATTATTAGTTACAAGTATAATGTCCAGATAGAGACTAACACTAAAGAAGTCTTAAAATTTACCTATGATAACAATGAAATTTACAGAAAGATACAAAATTTGAAAACCAGAAAAGCAGCTGGCATTGATGTTTCGGAGGATATACTAAAGACAATGGGTTGGGATATTGTACCATATCTGAAGTACTTATTTGATTATTGTTTGTTTAACGGAGCTATACCAATGAACGGAGAGTTGCTATAGTACCCCCTGTGTATAAAGGAAAGGGTGATAAACATAAAGCTGAAAATTACAGGCAGGCAGTTTGACATACATTGAATGTAAGCTTTGGGAAATCATTCTTTCTGATTATATTAGACATGTTTGTGAAATTAATAACTGGTTCGATAGAAGGCAGTTCGTGTTTAGGAAAGGTTATGCCACTGAAGCTCATCTTGTGGGATTCCAGCAAGATATAGCAGATATCCTTCAGGAGGTTAAATGGACTGTATCGCGATTGACCTATAGAGTCGATCATGGGAGACTACTGGCAAAAATGAGTGAAATTGGACTAGAAAGAATTTACTGAATGGGTGGCTATACTGTATTTCTAGAAAATAGAACTCAGACAATTAGAGTAGGCGAATCTTTATCTGACCCTATAATCATTAAGAGGGGGATTCCACAAGTCAGTATTATTGGACCACTATGTTTTCTTATATATATTGCACCCATAAGCGAATGCCTTTACAAGGGCACAATATATATATATCAATGATATGAGTAAAGAAGTGGAATCGGAGATAAGGCTTTTTGCGGATGATGTTATTCGGCATAGAGTAATAAATATGTTACAAGATTGTGAGCGACTGTAAAATGATCTCGATAATGTTGTGAGATAGATAGTACGCAATGGTATGTTGATAAACTGTGTTAAACCGAGCTCGATAGCTGCAGTCGCTTAAGTGCGGCCAGTATCCAGTCTTCGGGAGATAGTAGGTTCGAATCCCACTGTCGGCAGCCCTCAAAATGGTTTTCCGTGGTTTCCCATTTTTACACCAGGCAAATGCTGGGGCTGTACCTTAATTAAGGCCACGGCCGCTTCCTTAGGAAAGATCTTCATTGGGGTAATCACATAAATATGATGTAAATAAAGACCTCTGCACATGGTTATGAGGGTAGTAGTATAAGTGGACAGTTCGGCGGCCTCCACCTCCACAGGCCCTCCGGAGAGGCCTCCTCCGCCACCTCCTCCACACGCACTCGGGTGAGGCCTCATCCTCACGCTGGCTAAGAGCGCTACCCTAACCTCACATCCGCCATCTTGGAGGAGCTTAACCTAACTTTTTATGCGTAAGAGAGCTAGCCTAACCTTATGGAGGGGCATAATCTCAGTTTTCCAGCCGGATGCCCTTCCTGACGCCTAAGAGCGCAACCCTAACATCACATGCACTATCTTAGAGGGGCTTAACCTAACTTTTTATGCGTAAGAGAGCTAGCCTAACTTCACGGAGGGGCTTAACCTCTGTTTTACGGCCGTCTGCCCTTCCTAACGCCGGAGAGAGTGAGCTTAACCTTACATCTGCTATTTTGGAGGGGCTTAACCTAACTTTTAACACGCAAGACAGCAAGCATAACCTCATGGAGGGGCTTAACCTCAGTTTTACGGCCGAATGCCCTTCTCGACGCCAATTGCACAAGATGGCGGCTATACATGGCTCCTTGTGAGACGCCTCAAGGGTGCTTGCGCAAGATGGTGGCTGCAAGATGGCTGATATACATAGGGTCTTATGACACGGCCTTGGGATGCTTGCGGAAGATGGCGGCTACAAGATGGCGGTTATACATGGCCCCTTATGAGGCGCCTTAAGAGCGCTTGCGCAAGATGGCGGCTGCTCTTATGAGACGGCTTAAGGGTGCTTACACAAGATGGCTTGAGACGCCCTAAGGATGCTTGCGCAAGATGGCGGCTATACACGGCTCCTTATGAGACACCTTCAGGGTGCTTGCGCAAGATGACTGCTGCTCTTATCAAGAAGGCTACCTTAGAGGCTAACGTACCGTGCTGGTTCGATTCATTAAATTTAGCGCTTAAATGCAAAATGATAAATATCTCGAAAACGGTGCGTCGTAGAGCAAAACGGACAAAATGTTTCTGCCTAATACCCAGGTTCGCAGTATAAGGAACATGATAGCATAAGAAAAAAGTAGTCTAATGATGAGATCAACGGTTCGGTTCCTACTTAGGCCCTTTGGCATTTGGTCTGTTTTACCTTGTCTTGAAGCAACTTTTCGTAACTTGATCGGGTCTTGGTATGGTAGAGAGTATAACATGCTGTGCTGGTTTGATTAATTAAATTTCGGGCTTAAATGCAAAATGATAAATATGTCGAAAACGGTGCGTCGTAGACCAAAACGGACAAAATTTTTCTGCCTAATACCGAAGTTCGCTGCATCAGGAACATGATAGCATAAGAAAAAAGTAATCTAATGATGAGATCAACGGTTCGGTTCCTACTTAGGCCCTTTGGCATTTGGTCTATTTTAGCTTGTCTTGAAGCAAGTTTTCGTACCTTGATCAGGTCTTGGTATGGTAGAGAGTATAACATACTGTGCTGGTTCGATTAACTAAATTTCGGGCTTAAATGCAAAATGTTAAATATCTCGAAAACGGTGCGTCGTAGAGCAAAACGGACAAAATTTTTCTGCCTAGTACGTAGGTTCGCAGTATCAGGAACATGATAGCATAAAAAAAGTAGTCTAATGATGAGATCAACGGCTCGGCTCCTACTTAGGTCCTTTGGCATTGACAGCTATTTAATTCTACAAGATGGCGGCTATACATAGCTTCTTATGAGACTGCTTAAGGGTGCCTGCACAAGATGGCTGCTGCTCTTATGAGACGCCCTAGGGATGCTTGCGCAAGATGGCGGACACAAAATGGTGGCTATACACGGCTCCTTATGAGACTGCTTAAGGGTGCTTGCACAAGATGTCTGCTGCTCTTATGAGACACCAGGGAAGCTTGCGCAAAATGGCAGCGACAAGATGGCGGCTATACACAGCTCCTTATGAGACGGCCTAGGGGTGCTCGCACAAGATGGTGGCGGCTCTTATGAAGAAAGCTAGCTTAGAGCCTACTGCGCAAGAAGGCGGCTACTGTTATGCATGTGGTAGAGGGAAATTTGAAATTCCACGTGCTCTTCAAAGCTACGTTCGTTTTGACAGCGGCCATCTTTAATCAACAGAGCACCGTGCTGCCATCTTTAGCTACTACCTTTGAAATGTGGTGGCGGCAATTTGAAAAAATTCTACGTGGTTTTGATAGCTGTCGAACACCATTTTTTAAACAACAACGCATCGTGCTGCTATCTTTATGACACTAAACCTCATCCTTATACATGTGGTGGTGGGTAATGTGCTATTTTGACAACGCCCATCTTTAATCAACAGAGCATAATGCTGCTATCTTTACAGCACTAAACCTCATACCTTTGAAATGTGGTGGGGGATAATTTAGAAAATTCTACATGCTTTTTATTGACAGCTATCATCTTTAAACAATGGCGGCTATACATAGGCTGTTAAGGCCTCATCCTTCTCCTCCTCCTCCACCTCCTCCTCCTATGTCAAGGCATAGCTTTATCGAACAAGTTTAAACCTGCATCGCGAAGGCACGAGTGTGCAGCGATAACATCATTGTGCATGTTTAGACTCGCTGATCACAAAAGAAACATAACAAGACTAGAATTAAACACTGTACTCGATGTCGTTAACCTCAACATGTGATCAGAACATTGTTTGATGTGTTCAGAGCAAAAGTATAACTTCAATGATTTGCCTAGTGTAAAAATCAAAAGCTATGGAAACACACTGTGCGCATATCGCGTAGCTAACTCGCTCAGTAAACGATATTGCAAAAGTACAATTTCAATGATTTACTTAGTGTAAAAATCAAAAACACACTGTGTACATATCGCGTAGCTATCTCGCTCAGTAAATGATACAGCAAAGTACAACGTCAATGATTTGCTTAGTATGAAAATAAAAAACACACTGTGCACATATCGCGTAGCTAACTCGCTCGGTAAACGATAATCTGATTTAGTTACAATAGAAAAACGTAGATTCAAACCCTGTTCTAGTATCGCAAAGACGGAAAGTGAAATTAAACAGAATGATTGGTGCTATAAGAAATACATTGGTTACATCTGTAAGTCCCTAGCAGTCGAACAAGTTATCGCATAAACATGAAATATCAGTCAATCTGTTAGCATGGGTTGCAAGCATGTAGCTAATGCGGAAAGTAAAATTAAACAGAACACTAGTGCTATAAGGAATACACTGATTACATTTAAGTCCCTAACTGTTGAACAAGTTATCACATAAACATGTCACATGAAATATCGGTTCGGAAACATATTGTTTCAATCTCTTAGCATGAGTTACAAGCATGTAACTTATGCGGAATGTAAAAATTAAACAGAACGCCTGGTGCTATACGTAATACGCTGCTTACATTTAACAAGTTATCGCATAAACATGTGACATGGAATATCGGTTCGGAAACATATTATTTCAATCTGTTGGCATGGGTTACAAGCATGTAGCTTGTGCAGGCGAAGACTGCTATGCAAAATGCTGAACCGAAAAAATAATCGTAATAGGGAATGGAACCCAGGGGTTACGTCTTATCATAAGGGCGAAAGGATGAAAGGACTCTTCCTCTACCTCCTCCTCCTAACTGCGTCCTCCTCCCTCTCCTCTTAGGGCTAAAGGGCTAAAGGGCTAATGGGCTAAAGGGATAATTGGCTAATGGGCTAAAGGGCTAACGGGCCAAAGGGCTAACGGGCCAAAGGGCTCTTCTACCATCTCACCACGCTCTCCCCCTCCCGGAAGGAGTTAGCTGAAGCTGGTACATTTTAACAGCAGCAACACCCTCATCGATTGTTTCAGCAAGAGCGCTTCTACTTTGTTAAGTGTAGCAAATTCATCTCTACTGGTAAATGGTTTTGTGTTCAGAACCGAAGACATTCATACCACACATAACAGGGAATGGAACTCAAGGGTCACTTCTATCAGAATTACCTAATAAAGAATAATATCCCCAGACCTGTTAGTGGTGCGATGAGTTGCGTCTTCCTAACAGAAATAAGTATCTGCTTGATTGTTTTAAGTGTTTAGAACACTGAACTTTTGAAGATGGCAGCAGTGAGGTTAGCGATGTTCTGTTGTTGGATTTTAAATTCCGCGCTACAACATGCATAAGGTGGCAGCCTTGAGGTTTAGCGCCGTAAATATTGCAGCAGTGAGGTTAGCGATGCTCTATTGTCCTTAAAAGTGAGGTTATGGTCCGTCAAGATGACCGCTATCAAAAAAGCACGTGGCTTTGTTTACCAACAAGTGCACGTGTTCGTGACGTTACGGTCACGTGGTATGCTACGTCAGCACGCGAAGTTTAAAATCCACGCCTACGTATTTAGAACTCGTCAAAAGCATAAAGATAATCAATTCCATGCTTTACGTCGTTAAGAGCAGCATTAAAAATAGCCATGTTTAAAAAATCTTGTGAACAGAGCTGTAGTAAGTTTTTATTTTCAACTGGTAGAGCTTGTAACCATCACCTACCGATTTTGTATGCATCGACTATCATATTAAACTTCTTCCGCTAGAGTGTACAACGATCGCCGCTACCTTAGCATAACCTACGTGCATGAACTTAAAACACAAAAATTAGCTTTGTTTTAAAGCGTGTACACATTACGTATCGATAATGCATGCATCGACTATTGTTCTAAACTTCCTCCGCTAGAGGATGTAGCAATCGCATATGTGCATTACTAACCTATGTGCACGAACTTAAAGCACAATGAATAGCCATGTTTAAAAGCGTGTACACATCATCTATCGATTATGCGTACATCGGACTATGATACTAAACTTCTTCCGCTAGAGTGCACTGCTATCTTAGCATAACCTATATGCGCGACCTTAAAGCACAAAGAATAGTTATGTTTAAAAGCGTGTAAACATCACCTGTTGATTTTGCATGCATCGACTCTCGTACTAAACTTCTTCAGCTACATTGTGCTAAAATCGTATAAGTTTGCTGCAGTCTTAGCATAACCTATACGCACGAACTCAAAGCACAAAGAATAGCGATGCTTAAAAGCGTGTACACATCACCTATTGATTTTGCATAAATCGCCTATTGTACTAAACTTCTACCGCAAGATTATGCAGAAATCGTATACGTTTGCTGAAATCTTAGCATAAACTATACGCATGAACTTAAAGCACAAAGAATAGCAATGTTTAAAAGCGTGTACGCATCACCTATCGATCATGCGTACATCGACTATGATACTATACTTCCTCCGCTAGATTATGCAGAAAATGTATAAGTGTGCTGCTATCTTAGCATAGCCTTTGTGCGCGACCTTAAAGCACAAAGAATAGTTATGTTTAAAAGTGTGTACACATCCCCTATCAATGATGTATGCATCGAATATCGTACTGAACTTATTCCCCTAGAGTGTACAACGTTCGCTTCTCTCTTACCATAACTTATGTGCACGAACTTAAAGCACAAAGAATAGCTATGTTTAAAAAACTTGTGAGCATAGCAGCGGTAAGAATAGCGATGTTTAAAAATCTTGCAAACATAGCAGCAGTAAGAATAGCAAGGTTTAAAAGCGTGTACACATCACCTATCGGTAATGCATGCATCTTCTACTAGAGCGTGCAACAATCGCTCGTGTGTACTGCTATTTTAACATGACCTATGTGCATGAACTTAAAGCATAAAGAATAGCTATGTGTAAAAATCTTGTGAAAACAGGGCATGGATTTTAAACTTCGCGTGCTGACGTAGCATACCACGTGACCGTAATATCACGACCACGTGCACTTGTTGGTAAACAAAGCCACGTGCTTTTTTTGACAGCGGTCATCTTGACGGACCATAACCTCACTTTTAAGGACAATAGAGCATCGCTAACTTCACTGCTGCAATCTTTACGACGCTAAACCTCAAGGCTGCCTCCTTATGCATGTTGTAGCGCGGAATTTAAAATCCAACAACAGAACATCGCTAACCTCACTGCTGCCATCTTCAAAAGTTCAGTGTTCCAAACATTTAAAACAATCAAGCAGATACTGATTTCTGTTAGGAAGACGCAACTCATCGCACCACTAATAGGTCTAGGGATTTTATTTTTATTAGGTAATTCTGATAAGAAGTGACCCTTGAGTTCCATTCCCTGTTATGTGTGGTATGAATGTCTTCGGTTCTGAACACAAAACCATTTACCAGTAGAGATGAATTTGCTACACTTAACGACGTAGAAGCGCTCTTGCTGAAACAATCGATGAGGGTGTTGCTGCTGTTAAAATGTACCAGCTTCAGCTAACTCCTTCCGGGAGGGGGAGAGCGTGGTGAGATGGTAGAAGAGCCCTTTAGCCCATTAGCCCTTTGGCCCGTTAGCCCTTTAGCCCATTAGCCAATTATCCCTTTAGCCCATTAGCCCTTTAGCCCTTTAGCCCTAAGAGGAGAGGGAGGAGGACGCAGTTAGGAGGAGGAGGTAGAGGAAGATTCCTTTCATCCTTTCGCCCTTATGATAAGACGTAACCCCTGGGTTCCATTCCCTATCACGATTATTTTTTCGGTTCAGCATTTTGCATAGCAGTCCTCGCCTGCACAAGCTACATGCTTGTAACCCATGCCAACAGATTGAAATAATATGTTTCCGAACCGATATTCCATGTCACATGTTTATGCGATAACTTGTTAAATGTAAGCAGCGTATTACTTATAGCACTAGGCGTTCTGTTTAATTTTTACATTCCGCATAAGTTACATGCTTGTAACTCATGCTAAGAGATTGAAACAATATGTTTCCGAACCGATATTTCATGTGACATGTTTATGTGATAACTTGTTCAACAGTTAGGGACTTAAATGTAATCAGTGTATTCCTTATAGCACTAGCGTTCTGTTTAATTTTACTTTCCGCATTAGCTACATGCTTGCAACCCATGCTAACAGATTGACTGATATTTCATGTTTATGCGATAACTTGTTCGACTGCTAGGGACTTACAGATGTAACCAATGTATTTCTTATAGCACCAATCATTCTGTTTAATTTCACTTTCAGTCTTTGCGATACTAGAACAGGGTTTGAATCTACGTTTTTCTATTGTAACTAAATCAGATTATCGTTTACCGAGCGAGTTAGCTACGCGATATGTGCACAGTGTGTTTTTTATTTTCATACTAAGCAAATCATTGACGTTGTACTTTGCTGTATCGTTTACTGAGCGAGATAGCTACGCGATATGTACACAGTGTGTTTTTGATTTTTACACTAAGTAAATCATTGAAATTGTACTTTTGCAATATCGTTTACTGAGCGAGTTAGCTACGCGATATGCGCACAGTGTGTTTCCATAGCTTTTGATTTTTGCACTAGGCAAATCATTGAAGTTATACTTTTGCTCTGAACACATCAAACAATGTTCTGATCACATGTTGAAATTAACAACATCCAGTACAGTGTTCGATTCTAGATTTGTTATGTTTCAATCTGATCTTCTTAGAACAAAGGTATCCCCTAACATGTTCTAAACACATGTTGTATCGAGTACAGTGTTCGATTCTAGTCTTAATCACTTATGTAGTGTTCTGAACACATCAATCAATGTTCTGATCACATGTTGAGGTTAACGACATCGAGTACAGTGTTTAATTCTAGTCTTGTTATGTTTCTTTTGTGATCTGCGAGTCTAAACATGCACAATGATGTTATCGCTGCACACACTTGCCTTCGCGATGCAGGTTTAAACTTGTTCGATAAAGCTATGCCTTGACATAGGAGGAGGAGGTGGAGGAGGAGGAGAAGGATGAGGCCTTAACAGCCTATGTATAGCCGCCATTGTTTAAAGATGATAGCTGTCAATAAAAAGCATGTAGAATTTTCTAAATTTTCCCCCACCACATTTCAAAGGTATGAGGTTTAGTGCTGTAAAGATAGCAGCACTATGCTCTGTTGATCAAAGATGGGAGTTGTCAAAATAGCACATTACCCACCACCACATGTATAAGGATGAGGTTTAGTGTCATAAGGATAGCAGCACGATGCGTTGTTGTTTAAAAATGGTGTTCGACAGCTATCAAAACCACGTAGAATTTTTTCAATTTGCCGCCACCACATTTCAAAGGTAGTAGCTAAAGATGGCAGCACGGTGCTCTGTTGATTAAAGATGGCCGCTGTCAAAACGAACGTAGCTTTGAAGAGCACGTGGAATTTCAAATTTCCCTCTACCACATGCTTAACAGTAGCCGCCTTCTTGCGCAGTAGGCTCTAAGCTAGCTTTCTTCATAAGAGCCGCCACCATCTTTTGCGGGCATCCTTAGGCCGTCTCATAAGGAGCTGTGTATAGCCGCCATCTTGTCGCTGCCATTTTGCGCAAGCTTCCCTGGTGTCTCATAAGAGCAGAAGACATCTTGTGCAAGCACCCTTAAGCAGTCTCATAAGGAGCCGTGTATAGCCATCATTTTGTGTCCGCCATCCTGCGCAGTATCCATAGGGCGTCTCATAAGAGCAGCAGCTATCTTGTGCAGGCACCCTTAAGCAGTCTCATAAGAAGCTATGTATATCCACCATCTTGTAGAATTAGATAGCTGTCAATGCCAAAGGGCCTAAGTAGGAACCGAACCGTTGATCTCATCATTAGACTATTTTTTTCTGATACTGCGAACCTACGCATTAGGCAGAAAAATTTTGTCCGTTTTGCTCTACGATGCACCGTTTTCGAGATATTTAACATTTTGCATTTAAGCCCGAAATTTAATTAATCGAACCAGCACAGCATGTTATACTCTCTACCATACCAAGACCTGATCAAGTTACGAAAACTTGCTTCAAGACAAGGTAAAACAGACTAAATGCGAAGGGCCTAAGTAGGAACCGAACCGTTGATCTCATCATTAGACTATTTTTTCTTATGCTGTCATGTTCCTTATACAGCGAAGCTGGGTATTAGGCAGAAAATTTTGTCCGTTTTGCTCTACGATGCACCGTTTTCGAGATATTTATCATTTTGCATTTAAGCTCTAAATTTAATTAATCGAACCTGCACGGTACGTTAACCTCTAAGGTAGCTTTCTTGATAAGAGCAGCAGTCATCTTGCGCAAGCACCCTTAAGGTGTCTCACAAGGAGCCGTGTATAGCCGCCATCTTGCGCAAGCATCCTTAGGGCGTCTCAAGCCATCTTGTGCAAGCACATTTAATCCGTCTCATAAGAGCAGCCGCCATCTTGCGCAAGCTCCCTTAAGGTGTCTCATAAGGAGCCATGTATAGGCGCCATCTTGTGCAATTGGCGTCGGGAAGGGCATCCGGCCGTTTCTGAGGTTAAGCCCCTTTATGAAGTTAGACTTGCTGTCTTGTGCGTCAAAATTAGGTTAAGCCCATCCAAGATAGCAGATGTAAGGTTAAGCTCACTCTCTTAGGCGTCAGGAAGGGCAGCCGGCCGTAAAACTGATGTTAAGCCCTCCGTGAGGTTAGGCTAGCTCTGTTACGCATAAAACGTTAGGTTAAGCCCTCCAGATAGTGCATGTTAGGTTAGGGCCGCGCTCTTTGTCGTCAGGAAGGACATCCGGCTGTAAAACTGAGGTTAGGCCCTTCCATGACGTTAGGCTAGCTTACTTACGCATAAAAATTAGGTTAAGCCCCTCCAAGATGGCGGATGTAAGGTTAGGGTCGCGCTCTTAGCCATCGTGAGGAGGATTCCTCTCCCGAGAGCGTGTGGAGGAGGTGGCGGAGGAGGCCTCTGCGGAAGGCTTGTGGAGGTGGAGGCCGCCGAACTGTCCACTTATACTACTGAGGGTGTTTAGGGGTTGTAGTAAGGATGTAATGGAGGGGGCATATAAGTCTCTGGTAATACCACAAATAGAGTATTGTTCCAGTGTATGGGACCCTCGCCAGGATTACTTGATTCAAGAACTGGAAAAAATCCAAAGAAAGCAGCTCGATTTGTTCTGTGTGATTTCCGACAAAAGAGTAGCGTTGCAAGAATATTGCAAAGTTTGGGCTGGGAAGACTTGGGAGAAAGGAGACGAGCTGCTCGACTAAGTGGTATGTTCCCAACTGTCATTTGAGATATGGCATGGAATGTCATCAGTAGACGAATATGTTTGAGTGGTGTGCATAAAAGTAGGAACGATCACAATATGAAGATAAAGCTGGAGTTCAAGAGGACAAATTTGTGCAAATATTCGTTTATACGAAGAGGAGTTAGGGATTGGAATAACCAAGGGAGATGTTCAACGAATTTCTTTGAAATCATTTAAGAAAGGCTAGGAAAATAACCGATAGGGAATCTGCCACTTGGGCGACTGCCTTAAATGCAGATCAGTTGTGATTGATTGATTGATTGATTGATTGATTGATTGATTGATTGATTGATTGATTGATTGATTGATTGAAACTGAATTTTATTCATCCTTTCAGAGGCAGATCCAGGATTCCCTAAAGGGAGGGGATAACTAAAAAAGTACCATACCACAATCCTAAAATGAGTAATTGGGCCTTTTTTTTCCTTAGTGATTAAATTTCCCAAGTTTATTTTAAGGAAATTGTTAGATTATAGTAATCTATAGTGAAGGTAATTTATTGATATTTATTTCACCACGCAGTTCCATTGAATAATGTTTTAAGTACATCACCTTTACTATGTCCAGTTACGTATAAGCAGTTCACATTGTGATAGCACATATTTCACACCGTCGCACTGTATTCAGGAGTAAGATTATTATTGTCATATTCGATTTGTTATTTTATTTTTATATTTATTCCTAATATTTTATACTGGAAGGTCTCCACAGGTTATATGAGTAATTTGTTTTGTACACACGGATGGGAAAACAGGGCTGTTCATAATTCGGTGACTTTGTATGACTCATGCGGACATCCCAGAGTCCGATGTGGTGGCCTTGTTGATGTCGTAGTCGGAAAGTTCCTATGACTCATGTGAAACACTCTAGAGTCCGTTGATGTTGCTATTGTCATGGGATCCGGGAGAAGTTCAGGGTGTGGTCTTGGCAAGAGGATCTACTCGTTATTGGCTGGCCAGGATCAATCTCGACTTATCATGTGAGAGAAAGGGGAAGCTGAGGTCTATATAGGCATATGATCAAACGACGAAAGTAGAGTTACAACTTCAGCTCACTGGACTGGACTTGACTTCAAACTTTGGTGGAACGTGGTCTTATTTTGTTTGTGGAACGTGACTGACCTACAACTTTGGAGTGCTTAGGCACTGGGGATTGTATCACTTGTGGTGGCTTGGTATTATAGGTTAGTGAAGGCCGTGGGGTGCTATATCTCAGACTCCAGAATTTACGTTTTTTAATGACAAGCATGTGTTCCTCAAGTGAATGTATCTTTAAACCAAGTGTAAGAGTCAGTGAGCACAGTATCATAAAGTTACAGAATGTGTGTGATGTAATAAGTGCCAATTATAAGGATCTGCAAGTCGTGTTGATGCACAGAGACAGTGAAGCGTACTTATCTACATATGTGTGCTTTGTTCAACGGTCTGACTACAAATAGTAGCTTGGTTCTTGCTTTTGTTTTACCACTGTTGTTGTTGTTGTTGTTGTAACTATGGAGTCTCCAAGCGGTATTTTGTGAGTGTATTTGTGTATATTTTAGTGTGTTGATGAAGTGCCCATGCACAGATGTTATTCAGAATATAGTTAGTTACTTTAGAGTCAGTGGAGTTATTGATGAACCTAGGTGCAGTTCCTAGATGTATCCGTATGCAGCTTTATGTGCACGCCCTGGGAGAGAAAGAATTAAAAAGCTCTATCAAAATTCGAGGGATCCACTCTGGTAAACTCTGACGCCCATACTACGGACATTTCGATTAATAATTTTTATTCATTTATTTTACTTTAATTATGTTAGTAATATTCAGTTATTTATTCATATATTTTGAATTAGATTACAATTTACTCCCAAGTGTGAGGCTATTTAGTATATTATTTTATTCATATTTGATTATTTTAATCATATTGCAATGGTTTTGAATTATTATTATTATTGTTATTTACAAATATTACAACATCAATTAACACTTGACCAGTTAAAAATATCCAGCCTTTGTGGTTTGACTGAAGAGATATTAAATATATTTTGCCCTTTCCTTATGGCTGTTTGCTAATGCAAGGCCATTAAGCCGGTCTCTCCGGTTGTACTTGTTTGTTTTTAGCGCACGTTGGACAGGGGAACTTCTCTCAGTAGAGGCTGTCATGACTGGCAGGGTGACATATATTTGTAGCAATAGCGTAATATTGGGAAAGAAGTCTTAATTACATATAGCTAATAACGTACATTTTTAGCCCCCCATTTCTTTCTGGATGAGACGTTGCCCAATTATCTCTCTGCAGTGATATGTCGGCTCTTAATTCAGCACTTGTTCCTGTGCAATCTGCTCCATACATATCTACCGCTTTAATAATTTGTAGGTGCAACTTAGAAAAATAACTGATAATAACCCATTCTAAAGGAGTCACTTTGTTTTATCATAAAGGCTTGTTAAAGTGTCAAAGAAAAGGCAAGAATAACCTACTATCTTCCTGAAGAATTGCACAGGATCCTTAGCTGACATATTCGTTCTCTGAGTTTGCCTGCCACAAATTCGTGGGAAACTGATTTCTTCACCCATTGAGACAGCCATGTCAGTTGCTGCAATAAAAATGCCTTTACACTTTTCATCGGTATTTTTTCTAATTTTTGTTTTGCTATTTGTTTTACGTCGCCCCGACACAAATAGGTCTTATGGTGACGATGGGATAGGAAAGGCCTAGGAGTGGGAAGGAAGCGGCCGTGGCCTTCAGTAAGGTGCTGTGAAAATGGGAAACTACGGAAAGCCATCTTTAGGGCTGCCGACAGTGGGGTTCGAACCCGCTATCTCCCGGATGCAAGCTCACAGCCACGCGCCCCTAACCGCACGGCCAACTCGCGCGGTTTTCTCATATTCAACCTTCCCATTATGGTGCCAATGTAAAGCCGGGTATCGACTGCGCGCGGCTGCCGCGTGTAACGAGCGCGGCAAACTCTTTCGTTTGTGATACGCGTAACACATGTTTGTGATGCCAGAGTCGAGCGCGGCAGCCTCGCGCGGCAGGTGATCGATACTGGTTCCTCAGTTCTCGCGCGAACACTATGAGTACTCCACGTGCAGAAGTATTGTAATGAAACAGATACGTACATCACACGAAGTATCCATAATATCGTTGGGTGTATTTCAGTCGGCCATGAAGTCGAATTCCTTGAAAGCAAACCACTTGGGTACGTAAACAGTACCTGCATCTGTAAATAAACAAGACAGGATTAGTGCATTAGCATAATTGCATATAACACGAGTGGTATACTGTAAATCAGTTTAATAAATATTTACGTACCAGAACCAGTTATGAGAGACTTCTTAATCCGGGACTTTTCTCTTCTGTATGACGCCAATAAAGTTGTAATTTTCTTTAACTCTTGAACTGGCATTTTCATTTCATCACCTATGTCCTTCCATACGTCCTCCCGCAAACTTTTGTTGTGATAATTAGCACTTTCAGAATTCCACAAGATCTCTTTACAATTATACAGCTGTATCAGAGCTATATAAATTTCATTCTCCATTTCGCCGCGGTAGAACCACCCCAAACCCGTCTCAACTGAACGAACACAGCGCACTGACATCCCTTTGCCGCGGGACAAAAGACATCCTACCGACACGTCACGCCTCACCATTTTGCGGCTGGGTGGCCCTCCTCTCTTCGCTATCTCAGCCGGCCTAAGGACAATCAAATCGGCAGACGCCTAGTTGGCTGTCGCCTTCCTCACCATGTACACCTGCATCATCAAAGGCGTGGACAAAACCCTCTCGGACTGGTCCATTTGCTGTGAACTCGACTCTGCCGAAGTCGCGGTTTGGGAGGTTGTCAGGCTTCAGGACAAATCTTCTGGGTTAACTTCACCGGACGTCCTGGACTTCTTTAAGAAACTCGCCCACGCGGAAGCTTTCGTCAACAGTGGCGCCCTTATCTTCGGAAAAAGGCATGAAGTGGTCCCTACTCCTGAGAGCCTCTTACAGGACCTACGCCGCCTTCCTGACCCCGCCTTCACGGTTAAACCTCGTTCACCACGCATGTTACAGCGGTCCTCACCGTCCCCCACCCCCATTGCGTCTACCCACCCCACTACTACTACTTCCAACATCACCATTTCTGGCTCCCATATTTCGAATACTTCGCACGTCCTTCCAGCGACCAGCCATTCTTCTCCTATTATGTCTACCTCCACCACCTCCCTTCCTGCCACACTCCCCAGCCCTCAGCAACAGACTGCCAACTTCCCGGATGCCAACACCACGGCGCAGTCAGCTTCCGCAGGACAACCAGCTAACATGACGACGACCCCACAACCACTTCCATCATCGAGTTGTGTAGTCGGCGGCGTTGACCCCGCCATCCCGGAACAAGACATCATAGACGAACTTCACTCGGCAGGCATTCCGGCCCAACGCGTATGTCGTATCAACAACACTCAAGGTCCAACATTCATGGTCCGCCTACTGCTCCCTTGTGATGACGACGTCCACAAGTTGGTCACCTTCGGGATTCGTCTCCGTCGACGGCATCATCGTGTAGAATATTCCCGCTCCCTGCCTTACTCTGGCCGCCCTCCTCCCACCGTCTCTCCTCCTCCTCTCCAACCAGTCCGGCCACCCACCCCTCATCCGCAAGCAGTCCATACATTCTCTCTCCCACAACCAACTTCCATTCCGCCTTTCTCGATATTGGAACTCCTCCGCCTCCTTGCCACCTCCGTCACTAACATTACCACCACTCTCTATTACCTCCTGTCCCAATACTACCAACCTTCTCCTGAACTCGCATACTGTTCCACCTCACTTTATGTAATTACTTATGTCATTCACTGTTTTTCTTTGCTAGTTGTTTTACGTCGCACCGACACAGATAGGTCTTACGGCGACGATGGGACAGGAAAGGGCTAGGAATGGGAAGGAAGCGGCCGTGGCCTTAATTAAGGTACAGCCCCAGCATTTGCCTGGTGTGAAAATGGGAAACCACGGAAAACTATTTTCAGGGCTGCCGACAGTGGGGTTCGAACCTACTATCTCCGGAATTGTCATTCGCTGTAACTAGTTTCTTTTCGACATTGCGCGTCCGAGATACACCAACCAAACCCTCAATAAATGTGAACCCAGTAGGGGTTTGCTCCGGTGGGTGCGGTGTGGATTCGCCCTGTGGGTCCCCTTGTGGGGTCGCGGCCCCCTGCGCCAAACGCTACAATTAGGTCATTTATGTATGTACCACACATACTTTTCTCTAATGTGTTTCCTTCTCCCCCAAAGAGCTGCTTAGTTCAGCTGGTAGCCCGCTTTCCCAAATGGGGAGGAGTGAACCAACCTCGTGATGATGATGACAAAAGACGGTCGGTAGATGCAGAGTGGGATTCGGCCCTTGAGTTCCGTCCCTTCAGAGGCCATGGCTTGCCCGTGGTCCAACAGCTCTGTACTCTGACCGGCCAACCGAGCAGAGGAAAGTTGGCTACGGCTCTACCGTGGCTCTACGCCTCTGCATTCGGGAGACGGGCCTGGGGCACAGTGCCGGACTTCACGCCTGGCCCCACCCGTCGGCTGTCCTGAGAATGGTTTTCCGTGGTTTTCCATTCTCCTGCACTAAGGCGAATGCCGGGACAGTTCATAGTATAGACCACGGCCGCCCACCCCCTCACTTTCTCCGCACATCTCCTTCACCGTAACAAGTCTCCCGGCCTGAGAGATGGAGACACCGTCTAGGAGGCCCGCCTCCCTCTTCAGGGGAGGAATGAAAGCGTTTAGTAGTAGTAGACAAAAGACTGCACACGTCTCTTCTGTTACAAGTGGACCGAGCACTACTCTCCGCAACTTCTCTTCTTTTTTCGGCCGGGTGACGCCACAACTTTACTTCGCACCCCGCCGACCACAATCAAGCACATAGGCTGGCACCAAGTTGGAAGTCTGCCTCTCCACCACCATGTTTACCTGCGTCATTAACGATGTTGATTCCACCGTATCTGAAGACATCTACAACCACCTCCACTCCGCCGGTGTCCCAGTTCACCATGCCTACCGGCTGTTAGACGGCTCCAATTCCTCACCATCATCGCAGATTCTTCTATATCTACCCACGTTAGCCGTCATGAAGCGCCTTCCCCTCGACAGCGGAGTAACTATTCACCAACGTTACTACTTAGTGGATCCAACTCCTCAATCTATAAGAGATCAGCTCACCGCAGACCGAACTATCCTGCCAGTCGCAACCGCGCCTCAACCCAGAACATCGCAACAGCAGTCATCGTCCCCCTTATTCACTCACCCCACAACTACCACTACCACTTCGACGATCACTACGACAGCAGCTCATTCTCCTTCCTATGTTCCCACTACTTCGGTTACGACATGCCATCCTTCGCCCATAATGTCCTCAACCATCCCTATTTGTTAACCCCAGCAACTCCTTGATAACACCTTGGACTCGCCCGCAGCAACGCCGCCATCGCTACCAATATCTTTGCAAGACGACGGCGCAGCAGCCGCCGCAACAACCTCATCGCCAACGCAGCCACCACCAACTTTCCACGCTATGTCTAGCTGCGTCATCCGCGGCATGGACCCTACCATCCCTGAACGGGACATCCACCGAGAACTTCAAGCCGCAGGCGTCCCCGCCCGTCGTGCGTTCAGGATTCGGAACGCCATCGGCCCTACGCATATGGTGCGACTACAACTTCCAACTACAGACAACGCACAACACAGGCGCCAATATCTCAAAGCCACGCCTATGGCAATAGATTGACTTAACAATTCACTATCTTCAGGGCTGCCGATGGTGAGATTCGAACACACTATCTCCCGAACGCAAGCTAACAGCTAAGTGACCCACACCGCGCAGCTAGCTCGTTCGATCCTCTGTGGTTTAATGTCACATCAGGATAAGAATGTCTCATAGAACCCCTCGCATATTCGTTTTTTATTTACCTGTTACCTACGGCGATATTAAAGGTTTTTTACTATAGTGAGTTTATGAGTTTATGGGTGTCCGCCTCTGTGAAGTGGTGGTTAGTGTGATTAGCTGCCACCCCCGGAGACCAGAGTTCGATTCCATGAAGTTTGAAAAGTGGCATGAGGCCTGGAACAGTGTCCACTCACCTCGGGTGGTCAGCTGAGTAGAGGGGTGTTCGATTCCCACCTCAGCCATCCTCGAAGTGATTTTCCGTGGTTTCCCACTTCTCCAGGAAAATACCGGGATGGTATCTAACTTAAAGCCACGGCCGCTTCCTTCCCGTTTCCTTGTCTATCCTTTCCAATCTTCCCCTCCCCCACAAGGCCCCTGTTCACCATAGCAGGTGAGACCATCTGGGCTATGTACTGGTCCTCCTACCCAGTTGTATCCCCCGACAAGTCTCACCTCCAGGACACTGCCCTTGAGGCGGTAGAGGTGGGGTCCCAAGGTGAGTCATACATTTACTATAGTAAAATGTATGATTTATCACCTATAATATGAAAATGAAAAAAAAAAAACGATCGTGAGGGGTTCTGTGAGACATTCTTATCCTGATGTGATGTCCGACTCGTTGGCTGAACGTTCAGCGTACTGGCCTTCGGTTCAGAGGGTCCCGGGTTCGATTCCCGGCCCGGTGGGGATTTTAACCTTAATTGGTTAATTCTAATGGCACGGGGGCTGGATTTATGTGTTGTCTTCATCATCATTTCATTCTCATCACGACGCGCAGGTTGCTTACGGGAGTCAAATAGAAAGACCTGTACCTGGCGAGCCAAACCCGTACTGGGATATCTCGGCACTAAAAGCCATGCGACATTTCATTTCATTTCATCCTGATGTGATATTAAACCACACAGGACCGAACGAGCTAGCTGCGCGGTGTGGGTCGCTGAGCTGTTAGAAAGCGTTCGGAAGATGGTAGGTTCGAACCTCACCATCGGCAGCCCTGAAGACTGTTCTCCACCGTTTACCATTTGCTATTTTCACGTTAATTAACGCCATGACCGTCGCCTGCCTTCCCGATTGCCATTTACTAACCCTTCATCAACAGAACTCACCTGAGTTAGTGCTAACACTAGGAGAAACGGAAATCATACATGGTTGACGTCAGGAAGGACATCTGCCCATAAAACTTGGCCAAATGGACATGCGTGACACGGATCGCAACACATCCCACCAAACTGTAGAAAAAGTGGCAGAGAAACATTAATAAACAAACAAAAAGAAAGGCCGAGTTTGAATGTTTTGAAGTAATGATGGTAGTGGAAGTGAGTGCTGTTTGAAGAAGTAGTACAACTAGTACAACAGGGCAATCAAGTTGTTCTATTCTTCGAACAAAAGAAAGAGAACGGCCAGGAAGACCGTGAAAATGGAAGACTCTCTAGGCTTCGCAAACCTAACACCGTCGGGAAGTCGGATAGGGAAGGAAACCCTCGCATATCTGCTTTTCCTTTACCTGTCACCTACGGCGATATTACATGTGTTACATCATACATTTTACAGTCGTGTATGTATGAGCACAGTAGAGAGAATATCTGTCTGTGAGAAGAAGGTGAAAAAACACTGTATGTCAACAGCTAGTTCATGTTCCATACGTTCCATTCATAGGGAAGGGCGTGGAGGAGTTGAGTAGTTTACTTGGGGAGAATATCTGTCTGTGAGAAGAAGGTGAAAAAACACTGTATGTCAACAGCTAGTTCATGTTCCATACGTTCCATTCATAGGGAAGGGCGTGGAGGAGTTGAGTAGTTTACTTGGGGAAGTGTTTGATTCTTTTACAAAATCTGTACAGATATTCAAAGAAAGAATAAACAACAGCAGATAAAAGAAACATTAGGGGGCATTCGACCTGTGTAGGTTATTGTAATAAAGAATTTGCGATGAATAAATCAATTCCATCCCCTTGTCTATGGAGACTGGGCATCTGAAGTAGGAGACTGCCTGTAGGAGTGAAATACAGAGAGGACTTCGAGGGCCCTGGGACCGCTACGGTAGCTCTGAAGGAACTTTAGGAACTTTGAAAAGCAGTAGCAAAAGGGACTCTGGTTAAGAAGCAGCAGGTCGTTATGTACTTTAGGTACCAAAATGGGTTTTAAAAAAATGCAATGTACATTTAAATAGAAATTGTAAGTTTATAGTATTTTTGAAGTGATTCCACATACTGTATATGAGTTGATAATGTGAATAAGTACAGAAGATATTATGAGTACAATTTTGTAAATAATATAAATGTATTAAGGGTGAGCTATGTGTAATAGAAAAAGTATCGTTAATGTATTTTAGGAAAAATGTATTTTCTTTTTAATTTAGAATTTAGTTGCTGAGAACAATATACTTTTGTGTATCATTTGCCACCGAGGCAGAGACATCATTTGCAAATGAAGTATTTTTATTTGATATGATTTGACGTAGCGCGAATCGAACAGCGCAGTTCGCAGCAGGCAAACGGAGCACGTTGAATCCATTACATTTTCTTGATAAGTAGGACTACTTGTCCAATTTTCAAAATAATCATGATGTTGAATTTACAATATTAGTAGGTTAAAGGCTATGTGTAGAAAACAGTGTAGTTCCATTTAAAGCAACAAAGTTGGTACTATTATCTCAGATGACATTGACGTCATAAATAAGTACTGTAAGTCCGATTATAAGCCCCTTGATACCATTACTGAAAGTGAAAAGAGAACATCGATATCTTGAACGGTTCACGAGTTATTTGAGGTGGACACCGTAGCTGAATACTTGCTTTATCTGTTTACCCTCCAGGGTTGGTTTCTTCCTCGGACTCGGCGAGGGATCTCACCTGTACCACCTCAAGTGCAGTGTCCTGGAGCGTGAGACTTTGGATCGGCGGCCTTGTGTCTGTGGAAGGGATAGGTAAGGAAAAGGGAAGGAAGCGGCTGTGGCCTTAAGTTTGATACTATCCCAACATTTGCCTGGCGGAGAAGTGGGAGACCACAGAAAACCACTTTGAGGATAGCTGAGATGGGAATCGAACCCCCCTCTACTCAGTCGACCTCCCGAAGCTGAGTGGACCCCGTACCAGCCCTCGTACCACTTTTCAAATTTCGTGACAGAGCCGGGAATCGAACCCGGGCTCCAGGGGTGGCAGCTAATCATGCTAACCAAGACACCACAGAGGTGTACAACTTAGCTGGATAAACCCGTATATAGAAGACAGATTGATGTAAACTTAATGATTTTTAATTATTTTGTTTTTGCTAGTGCCGCTAGTGGATTGTCACGCTGACACACGGAAGGTTTTCAGCGACGCAAGGATGGGAAAAGGTTAAGATTTGGAAGGTAGCAGCCATGGCCATAATTAAGGTTCATCCCCGCTATTTATCTAGTGTGAAAATGAGAATCCACGTAAAACCTCTTCAGGACTGCCGACGGTGGGATTCGAACCCATTATCTCTCAAAAGAAAACTCACAGGTAAGCGGCCCCAACAGCGCAGCCAACTTTCTTGTTGCTACTTAACGAGGCAGTTACATCCTGAAGAGGCAGGTACAAGGGGATAAATACAGTATACCTAACCCCCAGGGACAACTTCAATGGAGCTAAAAATGTTGTAATTTGCTCTCACACGTCCATGAGAAGGAGAGAGAAATTTCTCTTTCCAGAATCAAACTTGGAAGAATAAATCGTCAATTATAATACGTCAATTGACACTTCTATATTTTGGCATTTTATGGAGACTGCTTGTCGAGCTGTTTTCAGTCAATCTGAGCCTATGCATTACTCCAAGAACCTCACAAAATCGCACCTCATAGTAATCTTGTTAGGGCCAATTCAGTGTGGTTTACAAGCAAAACACACTGTCAGTTCTTGAGTGTTTTTCATTTTCATGCTGCCCTATAGCGATATTCTAGACAAACACAATGCATTGCATGATTTTAAATAAATATTCTTATTTTGAGAGCAAACATTAGCAATGAAATACTGAAAACTTTCACACTTATTTTGTTTCTCAGAAGTAACATTTTTGTCTTGTTATGTTTTGCTTGTAAACCAGCAGTATCTGAGAAATATTTATTAGGACTCCATAGTTCCAAATACAGTCGAACGTCCGTATAACGAAGATCGATATAAAGATATGCCCTCATTAAGGAATAGTTTTGCACAACCCGGGAAAATTTCCTATCTTAATAATCTTAAAAATAATCGAATGCGCTTACTAGTGCCAGGGTCAATTGTTATTCATTATGGCGATGAAGCAATTTTAGAAACACTCTGTTCTAACGATATGATGATATGACCTTAAATGGTTCTGGAAAGCGACAGGCTGATCTCTGCGGACGGTAGAGGGATGGGAATAGTTTAGGGGTAGCGAGCCTGTCTCTAACCGGTAAGCCACAGGATTGAATCGCGGCCAGGTCAGTGATTTTTATGCTGTTGGATCGAGGTCCACTCTGCCTGCGTGAGGACAATTGAGGAACTGTCTGACGGCGAGATTAGCTGCCCTGGGGCCTGTTCCACGAACGAACTTTGAAACTTTTCAACTTTGCACTTTTCACTTTTCAATTCTTGCAAAGTGCAAAGTCTTTCTGTTCCACCATGATCGAGGTTGTACTTTTCAATTTCTTCGCAAAGTCCGGCTCCATGGCTAAATGGTTAGCGTGCTGGCCTTTGGTCACAGGGGTCCCGGGTTCGATTCCCGGTAGGGTCGGGAATTAACCATCATTGGTTAATTTCGCTGGCACTGGGGCTGGGTGTATGTGTTGTCTTCATCATCATTTCATCCTCATCACGACGCGCAGGTCACCTACGGGTGTCAAATCAAAAGACCTGTACCTGGCGAGCCGAACATGTTCTCGGACACTCCCGGCACTAAAAGCCATACGCCATTTCATTTTCATTTCTTCGCAAAGTGAAAAGTCTTTGCGAATGAGTGATCCGATCGAGTTTATTCCATGAGCAAACTGTATAGCCCTATTACTCTATGATTTTAATGCTTTACTTTTCGCGGCGAACTTGACGGTATAATTGTGGTACCGTTTAAGTTTTTATCGTGGAAAAGAAAGGTTAGTATAACAAGAAGTTGGCTGTGCTGGAAGTTGTCAAGGAGAAACGTGACATCCTTTTTGACAACTTTAAAGATAACCTCTCAAATGATGACACACATTAATGTTAACGAGAGCACCGTCAACACATCCACACACAGAAGGAAATTCATCCTTCATTAGAAATCCTGTCGCTATATTATGTGGATTATCAGGCCAACGTACTGTTAGGAAATATTACATTTACGACTAATATTACATCTACGACTTTGGTAACACTTCTGCAAATAATTGATTTTGATGCCCATGCATTGGTGCTACACCGTGCAGCTGGGCACCATTTACTAACGAATGTTCTTTTTGTTGCATGTTTCAATAAATGACCGATAATTTCAAGAATATAGCCAGCCTGTGTTGGGGTAATACGAAATCACTCGCGGAAGTCCGTCTAAGTGAGGTTATGAAAATTAATCTCGTCTTTGTACGTTCTGTTATTGGATTCTTCATCACTGTCCTCACTTGATGCTAACAAAAGCTCACGTCGTAATGTGTTTATATCACTAAACAAAATTCTGCACCGAGACTCTAGTGTACATACTTGTTAATTAACAGATGAAAAGGGAATCATCTCTTTGCAGGATTTATGAAAACTTTTCACTTCATTTCTTTGCACTTTGCATTTCTGCACCAATGGACGAACATAACAGGCTAAAAAAATGAAAAGATTCCTAACTTTTCACTTTTCATTTTGCAAGCTAAATCTAAAAAGTGATGGTGGAACAAAATCTGAACTGAAGAGTACAAAGTGCAAAGCGAAAAGTTGCAAAGTTCGTTTGTGCATAAGGCCCCCCCGATCTAGAAAGAAGATTTGTCCCGCTAACAATGTGCCAACTAGTAATCTGCAGGCCTTTGGAATGATCAGCGGTTGCTTCGTAAGACAAGGCCCGTCAGAGCTATAGACCCATGGGGTTTGTTAGCTGGAAGCGTGAGTGTACAATACAGTTGTACATATTTCCAATGTAATATTTCATTTGATTAGATCTGATTTGAGAAAATTGCGCACTTGATTAGACGAAATATATTATTAATGCAATGGTGTTTATGATTCAGGTAACTTTCCGTTTATTTTATAAATGATATTCGACAGACAGGAAATGTTTTACATTCTCTCCGCTAGCGAGTCGATCCTGAAAAGCATCTATCCAAACGCTTTGAAATGTTTTCCCTTGATTTCTCTTTGCCCTTCCAAAAAGAAAATAAACATGTTGGTTAACTTCTTGTAGACCCCTTCTCTGTCTAGATGATCCTTATTTTCAACCCTTCTATTCCAGAAGGTCACCTGTATAACGAGTTGTAGCACGGATCAGGTCAGCTTCATCAACAGCAGAACACTGGCCCCGCGGTGTAGTGGTAGCGAGCCTGCATTGTACCGAGAAGCTCCGGGTTCGATTCCCAGACAAGTCAGGGATGTTTACCTGGATCTGAATGCTGATTCGTGGTCCACTCAGTCTACATGAGAACAACCGGGGAGCTCTTCTTTTTTTTTTTTTTTTTTTTTTTACAATTGGATTTACGTCACGCCGACACAGATATGTCTTATGGCGACGATGGGACAGGAAAGGACTAGGAGTGGGAAGGAAGCGGCCATGCCCTTACTTAAGGTACAGCCCCAGCATTTTCCTGGTGTGAAAATGAGAAACCACAGAAAACCATCTTCAGAGCTGCCGACAGTGGGGTTCGAACCCAATATCTCTCGAATACTGGATACTGGCCGCACTTAAGCGACTGTAGCTATTGAACCCGGTTCCGAGGAGCTATGCGACTGTGAGACATCGGTCCTAGTCTAGAAAGCCAAGAATAACGGTTGAGGGAATCCGTCACGCTGACCAAGTATCACGCCATAATATGAACAGCGGTCGCTTGGGAGGGTAATGCCCGTTAGGGTTGTAGAGCCGGGGGAGGGGGTAGAAATCAGAAGAGACTGGGACCTTTGAGTAGTCGGAGGGTAAATTGGAAATAGGGAATTAAAAATGAAAGCGAATAATCAGAAGCACTACACTAAAAGTAGACAATTCTTCTTCTTTTTTTCTACCGCTTTTCCCACACCTGTGGGGTCGCGGGTGCGAACTGTGTCGCACATATGGATTTGGCATTGTTTTACGGCCGGGTGCCCTTCCTGACGCCAGCCCTATACGGAGGGATGTAATCACTATTGCGTCTTTCTGTGGTGGTTGTTAGTGTAGTGTGTTGTGCTGTGTAAATATGAAGATGAACATGTTGGGACAAACACAAACACCCAGTCCCCGGGCCAGAAGAATTAATCAGATGCGATTAAAATCCCCGACACGGCCGGGAATCGAACACGGGACCCTCTGAACCGAAGGCCTTAACGCTGACCATTCAGGCAATGAGTCGAACACAAAAAGTAGACCATTATTCTTTACGAAACAAACTTCTTTTAATTGCACTATAATTTTGTAAAAATGTTCGTTGTACGCAGGTATAAATGCTTTATTTCGTACAAACAAAATGTCATAAAGCTCAGTGTTCGTGCAGCGTTTGTTCAGTGCCTAACTTCCGCAACATTCGCCTACTCGGCGGCTTCATGAATCCTGTCGGACAATGTCATTGAGACTACTCAGTGATAGCCTAATGCACTTTCGAGTGCCAGGGTCAAGCGCACCGCCTGCTCCTGGCGGCTAGTCGCCGCACTAGTGTGGTTCGTGTGTTCCCCGACTGCTCTGGTGCCACACTACGGCGCGCGCTGCGCAGGTGGCAGGGTGGAAGGGATGGTGGTGAAGGCGGGGTTCTTTTACCATGTTGGGGGTTGGCTTGGAATCAGTTCGTTGGGTGCAGTGATAGACTGTGCGTGTTGTGTCGTGAATCCCATGAGCTCTCTTCCACCGTCTGCTTAAACCTGTATGTTTAGGGGGTGCGAAGCATACTGTAGTTTGTCAAATCAATACCTCAAAACGTTCTCATTTATAGGCTATTCATAGGCACGAGGTTTTAAGACAGCTGTGTTCAGAACAAAAACTGGGAATACGCCTGAAGGCTATTATATTCTTCATTGACTATACAGTATATACTGTATAAATAAATCTTTTTGGCATTTAAATAACGTATATTGTGGTCAGTTGACGGAGGTATATTTTTGTAAAAATATTTCACCGCATTAAAAATACTCGCGCAGAATTGAACAATAACGATGCCTGCATCACCGGGAGAAAAATCGAAACACGACGAGCTTCCTTTGAATGATGCTGTCGGGAAAGAGATACCTTCTCCGACGGCTGACGATGACGCGATTTGCCTCAAAGCCAAGATGAGTCTTCTAAATGGAATTACCGTCATCGTAGGAAGTATAATCGGTTCCGGTATATTTGTCTCACCCACTGGAGTTCTCAAATACACCGGCTCGGTGAATGCATCGCTCATCGTCTGGATCGTCTCTGGGGTCTTCTCTATGGTGAGTGATCTCCACTAACTGGAGCACTTCTTTAGACTTCTCTGTTTGTCAGGATCATAGTTTGAAAGCTTTCAGTCTCTAATTGTTTATGTCCCACGAATTAGACCTGAAATTGGCATCTGATTTCTCATTTTATGAGATATTTGTAAGTGTCTGCCGCTAACATAGATTCTCAATATTTGTTCCATTTTTAATCATGCAGTTACTCTGTGCATGGAGAGATGTATTACTGTCCCAGTCTCTGGTTCATACGTCCACATGAAGAACCTGTATAAGCTCTAAAGTGTCTTGTTTCGGGTCGATACATCGCAAGCACGCGGCATTGCGCGCTATTTCACCCCTGTTGACATCCTGAATGTCAAAGGGTATTCGCAAAAAATTTAGCTAGTTTTATCGCTTTAAAATGTGTGTTAGATTATGATAATTTAGGTACAGATACAGTATGTAGTAAACACTGTTAATCGTTAAATTAAATTGTAAATGATTGTTAGATTCATAATTTTGTGCATTTGGTAAATTTGTGGGGTATTCCTCGAGTGTTGATGCTTCATCTGTCAATCTTGTTCATTTCGTACGGTTGTACCGTGTAAGCAATGCGACAACAGAAAGGCGCCGGCTCACCTGACCAGGAAGGTACACGTGGTATCCGCATTCGAACAGAGGCAGTGGCATATGATGCAACGGTGGCGTGGATTACCTTCAAACGTGCTATGACTTTTACGAGTAGTAACTGACGGCTGCGCGTAGAAAGACGTGTTGACAGTAGACCGACATTTATGTTACTGTGTAATTCCAATAGTATGTCTAAAAAGTAAGATTAGGATAGAAATCCCTTTCTAGAACTTGGAAGAGAGAAACCACCGTCTCATGTTCCTGACGAGTGGAAAAATTCTAAAAGATTCCTCAAGTTGGATTCAAACAACGCTCAGATTCGAAACCAGATTATTTGGAGGGGTTCTGTTCATTAAAGTTAGGTGCTTTTGCCACCTAATTTGTGCTGGTGGATACATTCTGAATTAATGATAAAATTATGACTTTTCCTCCTAACTGTATTGTTGAAAAACTACGATACCCAACATAAAATTTGATAGAGGTATAAAATGGGCAATTACAATTCAGTCTAATCACAAAGGAAATATACCTACAGTAAGTATAATAGAAACTCAAATTTACAACTGTATATTTGATGATAATGTATAATTTACAAGATAGCTTCTCTTTCCTACGGTTCGGATTTTACACAAACACAAAGCAATATGGACGAGAACATTAAAAATCGTACTATGAATTGGTAATTTCGACTGTTCACTATAACATCATGTTGTTCTCCCTTATAAGGAATGTTATCAGGTGAAATTCACTTTCTTTCTTTCTTTCTTTCTTTCTTTCTTAATCCATTTACCCTCCAAGGCTGACTTTTCCCTCAGACTCAGCGAGGGATCCTACCTCTACCACCTCAAGGGCAGTGTCCTGGAGCGTCATACTTCGGGTCGGGTGGATGAAACTGGGAAGGAGGACCGGTACCTCGCCCAGGTGGCCTCACCTGCTATGTTGAACAGGGGCCTTGTGAGAGAATGGGAAGATCGGAAGGGATAGATAAGGAATAAGGAAGGAAGCGGCCATGGCCTTAAGTTAGGTCCCATCCCGGCATTTGCCTGGAGTAGAAGTGGCAAACCACGGAAAACCACTTTGAGGATGGCTGAGAGAGGAATCGAAACCCCTTCTACTCAATTGATCTCCCTAGGCTGAGTGGACCCCGTTTTAGCACTCGTACCACTTTTCACATTTTTCGTGGCAGAGTCGGGAATCGAACCCGCGCCTCCGGGGATGGCAGCTAATCACGCTAACCACTACACCATAGAGACGGGCTGAGATTCACAATTATTTAAAATGTATTTTCTTTTCAGTAAAACCTATAAGGCTAGTAAGTTTTCTATGAAAATAATCGCTTTCAGTTACGTTAGAGCAAAATAATCATGATGATGTTGATTCAGCTCGAGAGCTGGTTTCATCCTCCACGGCTCCACCAACAGCTGCCATAGATAGCTTAGGTGTCACTGAAGGGGCATACTAGGGAAATGAGGAGTGAGGTAGTTTCCTGTTGCTTTCCTCATAATAATATTAATGGGGTGTGGCCTTCGGAGACGCCCGGTGCAGGTCTTTCGAGTTGGCGCCGTATAGGTAGATTTATCAGGACGTGAAAGAACACCTGTGCGACTAAATTCCGACATCTCATTATCTTCGAAAACTGTAGAATTAGTTAGTGGGGCGTAAAACCAATAATGTAAATATCATGCCTTCAAGAAAGGGTGGGCTCGAGCCTTATTGTTGACAGCTCTGCAGATGGCTTTCCGTGGTTTCGTATTTTTGCACCAGACAAGTGCTAGGACTGTACTTTAATTAAGGTCACAACTGCTTACTTCTCAGTTCTATCATCTCCTCCCAGCGTCCTCGAAAACGTACCAGTGTTAACACTGCACCCGACAGCCTATATCAAAAGGGTGCCATATGTCGATAAACGGCGTAGGATAAAAAAAAAAAATATATGTCAGGGATACCTATGTTTTTGTACAATTTTCTTTACGTCGCACCGACACAGATAGGTTTTGTGGTGACGGTGGGATAAGAAAGGGCTAGGAGTGGGAAGGAAGTGACCGTGGCCTTAATTAAGGTACAACTTCACCATTTGCCTGGTATGATCATGGGAAACTACGGAAAAAATAGAATATCTTAAAATGTTGGTAGTCTACCTGTCACAACGGCAAACTATTTTAATATACGACATACTCTCCTCATTTCAAGTAAATGCAGACATAAAATGTAACTACAAACATCATATGGTATCCCAAATGCAGAGGTATATAGCCCCAGTAGAGTTTGAGAATCACACCGTTCGAAGTTTTGCGAATATCTGCTATCTCCTCGCGACGCATGCTGAACTTCAGGGGGGGTAGAGAAAATGGCGTGGGTTGAGTCGTATTCGACGGAGAGGTTTAAACAGAAGACTGAATGAGTTCCCGCTGACGGGGTTGGAGGGTACGGAGGTTGCTGATTGGACGGTGGGTTTCGGAAATGGGGAGATCAGAATTTATATTTGTGGTTTGGGTAGGGTGGATGGGCTAACTGTCCATGGTGGTCGGTTTCAGATGTGTAGAGGTGCAACTGGTGATTAATAATAATAATACCGGGCGAGTTGGCCGTGCGCGTAGAGGCGCGCGGCTGTGAGCTTGCATCCGGGAGATAGTAGGTTCGAATCCCACTATCGGCAGTCCTGAAAATGGTTTTCCGTGGTTTCCCATTTTCACACCAGGCAAATGCTGGGACTGTACCTTAATTAAGGCCACGGCCGCTTTCTTCCAACTCCTAGGCCTTTCCTATCCCATCGTCGCCATAAGACCTATCTGTGTCGATGCGACGTAAAGCCCCTAGCAAAATAATAATAATAATAATAATAACAGTGGTTGAGAGGAATTTGTATGAAAAACAGTGTGGTTTCAGACAGAGTGGCTGTCAGGATCAGATTTTCAGTATGCGCCAGGTAATTGTAAAATGCTAAGAGAGGAATAGACAGTTTCTTTTATGTTTCATACATCTAGAGAAAGCTTATCACAGGATACCGAGGGAAAAAATTGTTCATCATACTAGGGGACTATGGAATTAAGGGTAGATTATTTAAATCAGTCACAGGCATTTATGTTGACAATTGGGCTGCAGTGAGAATTGGTGGTAGAATGCTATTTGCTTTACGTCGCACCGACACAGGTAGGTCTTATGGTGACGACGTGATAGGAAAGGCCTAGGAAGTGGAAGGAGGCGGCTGTGGCATTAATTAAGGTAGAGCCCCGGCATTTGCCTGGCGTGAAAATGGGAAAACACGGAAAACCATCCTCAGGGCTGCCGACAGTGGGTCTGGAACAGACTATCTCCCAGTTACTGGCTACTGGCCGCACTTAGCGACTGCAGCTATCGAGCTCGGTGGTGGTAGAATAAGTTCTTGGTTCAAAGTAATTACAGGGGCTAGACAAGGCTATAATCTTCCACCTTTGTTGTTGTCCGGCTCCATGGATAAATGGCTAGCGTGCTGGCCTTCGGCCACAGGGGTCCCGGGTTCGATTCCCGGCAGGGTCGGGAATTTTAACCAACATTGGTTAATTTCCCTGGCACGGGGGCTGGGTGTATGTGTTGTCTTCATCATCATTTCATCCTCATCCGACGTGCAGGTCGCCTACGGACGTCAAATGAAAAGACCTGCACCTGGCGAGCCGAATCTGTCCTGGGATCTCCCGGCACGCTATTTCCATTTTTACCTTTATTGTTCATAATTAACATGGACCATCTGCTGAAAGATATTAAGTGGCAGGGAGAGATTCAGTTAGGCGGAAATGTAGTAAGTAGTCTAGCCCACGGTAGCTACCGTGGTCTAGCCTATGCAGACGACCTCGTCTTAGTGGCAGATTGTGCCGAAAGCCTGCAGTCTAATATCTTGGAACTTAACATAGGTGCAGTATGTATGGTATGAAAATTAGCCTTTCTAAGACTAAATTGATGTCAATAGGTAAGAAATCCAAGAGAACTGAATGCCATATTGGGAATACAAAGCTGGAACAGGTAGATAATTTCGCAGTGAGATTGATTCAAGGTGCAGTATAGCTAATGCAGTGAGCTCGCAGTTGCGATCAACAGTAATTCTGTAAGAAGAAAGTCATCCTTCGGACTAAACTATCTTTACATCGGTCTGTTTTCAGACCAACTTTGCTTTATAGGAGTGAAAGATGGGTGGACTCAGTATATCTTAGAAGGAACAGTTAGAAGTAACAGACATGAAAGTATCGAGAATGATTGCTGACACAAACAGGTGGGAACATTGGTAGAAGGGTACTCGGAATGAGGAAATAAAGGCTAAGGTAGGAATGAACTCGATGGATGAAGCTGTACGCATAAACCGGCTTCGGTGGTGGGGTCATGTGAGGCGAATGGAGGAGGATAGGTCACCTAGGAAAATAATGGACTATGTTATAGAGGGTAAGAGCGATAGAGGGAGACCAAGACGACGATGGTTAGACTCAGTTTCCAACGATTAAAGATAAGAGAGAACTAAACGAGGCCACAGCACTAGTTACAAATAGAGGATTGTGGTGGGGATTAGTAAATTTACAGAGACTTGCAGACTGAACGCTGAAAGGCAAAACGGTCTATAATGAAGGTGCATGAATAATAATAATAATAATAATAATAATAATAATAATAATAATAATAATAATAATAATATGCTTAATCCGTTTACCTTCAGCGTTGGTTTCTCCCTCGGACAGCGGGAGATCCCACCTATACCGCCTCAAGGGCAGTGTCCAGGAACGTAAGACGTTGGGTCGGGGATACAGTTGGGTAAGAGGACCAGTACCTCGCCCGGGCTGTCTCACCTGCTATGCTGAACAGGGTCCTTATAGGGGGATGGGAAGATCGGAAGGGATAGACAAGGAAGAGGGAAGGATGTGGCCATGGCCTTAAGTTAGGTGCCATCCCGACATTTGCCTGGAGGAGAATTGGAAAACCACGAAAAACCACTTCTAGGATGGCTGAGGTAGGAATCGAACCCCCTTGTAGTCAGTTGACCACCTGTGACCGAGTCGACCCCGTTCCAGCACTCGTACCACTTTTCAGATTTCGTGGCAGAGCTGGAAATCGAACCCGGGCCTCCGGGAGTGGCAGCTAATCACACGAACCATTACACCAGAGAGGCGGACAATAAATAATAATAATAATAATAATAATAATAATAATAATAATAATAATAATAATAATAAAGTACTTGAGGCATCGACATTAGTTTGGTAATTAGACTATATGTGACTCCTGTCTGAACCTGTGTTTCTATGGCGTTTGTTACACACACACACACACACACACACACACACACACACACACACACACACACACACATTATATATATGTATGTAATCAGGGCTAAGAAGAGCAAGACAATCGGCTTAACGTTTATTATTATTATTATTATTATTATTATTATTATTATTATTATTATTATTATTATTATTATTATTATTATTATTATTATTATTTGCTTTTTGATTTGCCAACGGCCGTAGCCGTGTTGAAACACCGGATCCCGTGAGATCTCCGAAGTTAAGCAACATTGGGCGTGGTCAAGATTCGGATGGGTTGTCACGCGCTGTTGGTGGGGAGTAAGGGAATGGAGGAACGGAAAGGAACTGGCCACCCTACCGTACGTAAACTCCGGCTCAGGCACACCTCTGTGGAGGTTCGGACCTGCCTTCGGGCAGAATACACCCTTACCTTACCTATTTGATTTACGTCGCACCGACACAGATAGATCTTATGGCGACGATGGGATAGTAAAGGCCTAGATGTGGGAAGGAAGCGGCCGTGGCCTTAATTAAGGTACAGCCCCAGCATTTGTCTGGTGTGAAAGTGGGAAACCACGGAAAACCATATTCAGGGCTGCCGACAGTGGAATTCGAACCGACTCTCCCCCGGATGCAAGCTCACAGCTGCGCGACTCTAACCGCACGGCCAACTCACCCGGTGATTATTGTTTTAAGAGGAAGTACAACTAGGCAACCATCCTCTACATAACACTAATCAGAGAGAAAGAATGGAAGGGATCCGACAGTTCGAAAGATGAAGGTGTCGGCCAAAGGAAGACAAGGACCACGAAGGGCATGAAAATGAGACTCCCTAGACCTCGCAACCTAATATCGTCGGGGTCGCAAAAGAACAGGAGTTGACCAAGGAAAGTCGGATAGGATAGATGACAGTGAAGAGCTTGGCACAAGTAAGTGGAAGCAGTGCCAGGAATCAGCTCAGCGAACAGTGGTTGCCAACCCACGCTTCTAAGTTGGGAGCCCTTAGGGTCCCTTGTAGTCGCCTCTTACGACAGAGACCCCTACAGAAATATGACAAGAATTGCCACGATCTCGGGTAACACGTTATTTGTTATCTTTTTTCTTGCAGCCTGAGGTTTTTTTTTTTTTTTTACGTCGCACCGACACCGATAGGTCTTATGGCGACGACGGCCTGAGTTTGAGGTCTACCTTCTGAAGATACCTGTGTAGGTAGGGAACGAATCCGTGGTATCTAACAGCTAGCGACACCACTCACGTTTCAGACTCCCGGGTACCTTGAGTTTCGACGGGGTGGTACTGACACCTGAGCAGTCGTTCACCTTGCTCTTGACCGGTGAAAGTAGTGTGACGTTTTTTGTCCTTCGGCGATCTGGAATTACAGCTGTTGAAAGGGGGACTGTTGTATGTGGTACCGCCTTCTCCCGTGCCGCGCTGTACTTCATCCTGGAAAATACAGTAGATTTCTACTCGCACACATCGTTCACATTCCCTGGCATGTTTTAATATTTCAGCGTGTCCAGAACTACTACATTGCGAGTGCTCTATTGGCCTTTTGCCGTGTCCTTTCATATACCGGTATTTTATGTCAAGATAATATTTCCGCTGAGGTACCACGTTTCGGATAGGAGGGAGAAGAGGACTTCGTCGCTTGTTAGATTTTGTAGCATGCTTTGTGGTGGAAGGGAGAGGATGGAGTATCACGTAACAATAGGAATTTGAACCTTAAATTAGAAAGAATTAAGGTTATGGAAATCAATGAGAGAATATCCGATGTAAGTGAATGGGCAGTGCTGAACATCATTTTGATGGACAAGTGATCACATTTTAAGATTTCAAGTTTTATTGATGATCATTATTAAATTGGTCTCGTATATATTTTCTTTTTCTTCTTCTTCTTGATTATTTTAGCACGCCCTGGCGGGGTCGTGCGCTCGAACTGTGTTGCTTATAATGGCCTTGGTTCTGTCTTGCGGCTGGATACCCTTCCTGACACCAACCCTTTGTGGAATGAACTGTTGCGTGTTTTGTGTGCACGAAGAGATGCGTAGTGAGACAAACACAAACATCCAGTCCCCGAACCGGAGAAATTAACTAGACGTGACTCAAATCCCCAATCCGCCGGGAATCGAAACCTGGACCATCTGAACCGAGGGCCGCGTCACTGACCATTCATCCAAGGAACCGGAGGACTTTATAAACCTCTGCAAACGAAAATCCTCCTGCCCTTTCTTCTTCTTTTTATTCTCATCATCCTTATCTATACACCTTAACTTAGAAATAGTCCAAATCCCACTATCGGCAGCCCTGGAGATGGTTTTCCGTGGTTGCCCATTTTCACACCAGGCAAATGCTGGGGCTGTATCTTAATTAAGGCCACGGCCGCTTCCTTCCAACTCCTAGGCCTTTACTATCCCATCGTCGCCATAAGACCTATCTGTGTCGGTCCGACGTAAAGCCCTTAGCAAAAAAAAAAAAAAAAAAAAAAAGTCCAAATAGTCTAACCATCGTTTACCAAGCTTCTATTGACATGTACAGTGAATCCATCAGACTCTTACGTAAGCTATCTTCCGCCATTCCCCTCACATGACTCCACTGTAAAACACTGTCAATGCGCACCATTTCATTCCAAGGTTTTAATTTTAAATTAGCCTTAATCTCTTCAACATGAACATTCTTCTACTGTTGTTCCCAACTATTCGTGCCAGAAATTATTCTCGTTTCTTTCATTTCATTCTGTTACGCTCAGCCTATAAAAGAGACAGCCTTAACCCCCCGGCTTTTCCTCCAGGTTAGCAAAATCTGTTCGAAAAATGAGCGATGTAAGGTAAGGTTGATATGCGAACTCGCTTTCTTTATTGAAGATGTCATTGTTTGTAGACTCTGCGTCAACTTCGTTACACTATGGTACGAAGGAAACCTCGTGAAGGCTGTCGAGAGTAAAGATAAGGATCGTCGGTTGATGCACAGCAAATGATTATTCAGTGTGTTCGCGGGATTTTTCGGAGCCGAAAATCTCAAGTTGCAGTCACCGGCTACTGCTACCACCCCAGTATCGCTATAGCGACTTCAACTGCTATTATAGTGGCAATCAAGCAAACTGCAATAATTGAGGTGGAAATCACCGTCACACTATCTGCACACAGCCTCGGGGCAAGGCAAAGTGTGCAAATTGCCACAGCAATCACGCCGCTTCCTTCCCTGGTTGCTCCTATGTCACGGAGGTAATTTTTGCTAGTGACTTTGCGTCGCACCGACACAGATAGGTATTATGGCGACGATGGGATAGGAAAGGTCTAGGAGTGGGAAGGAAGCAGCCGTGGCCTTAATTAAGGTACAGCCCCAGCATTTGCCTGGTGTGAAAATGGGAAACCATGGAAAACTATCTTCAGGGCTGCCGACAGTGGGATTCGAACCCACTATCTCCCGGATTGCAAGCTCACAGCTGCGCGCTCCTAACCGCACGGCCAACTTGCCCGGGAGGCAGTTATCGCCCAGTTGTGTCCGGCTCCATGGCTGAATGGTTAGCGTGCTGGTCTTTGGTTGAAGGAGCCCGGGTTCGATTCCCGGCCGGGTAGAGGATTTTAACCTTACAAGGTTATTTCTGCTGGCTCGGGGACTGAGTGTGTGTGTCGTCCTTAAGCAGAAAATGAAACGAAAACAAGGAAAGAATGAGAAAAAGGAAATATAAGTAACAATATAAAAATTCTAAAAAAAATAAAAAAAGTTGAAGCACCGATATCAACGAACTAACCACCCGCTCCACTTACAAATTTACACCCCAACTTTGGTCCAAACACCATTCAACTACTAAACACCACCAAGCTGCCAGTCCACGCAGATTACAGTATCTTACGAACAATCTTGCTCGCATTAATTCCCAAAATCCCACTTACCCATCCTACCCTGAACAAGGATCACCCTCCCGCAAACCAACAGGCCTATCCCAGTACTCCCGCAGTCAGGGTCACTCGGTGGATCGAGTAGCCGAGCACCTGACAGCCAAGAACCTCTTCCCCCTGAATACTGTACACCCTAACCATCTAACATCCCCTATGACTTAAATCCAGGGTAGCCGCCACCTTGTGAGCTAGAAGTTCTCCTTCCTCAAATCTCGTCCAACTGTCAGGCAGGAAAACCAAACCTTCGCCATAGCCATTTCAATGTCCCAAATCCTTCAAATGAAGTACAGGTAACAAATGTATCACTTGTCGCAACGACGTTACACGTCTAACCTTTGAAACTACCAAATAGGCCTACGTCTATCCATGCAAACTTCCAACCAGTTGACATGGAACATAGGACCAGAAAATAGATCAGTGGTCCCAACATTCACTGTCACCCAGTCGCAAATCGACTGTGACTGAGATTCGTACACGATCTTTCTCTTTCGTCTTACAGCGCCACCAGTGAACATTTTTTATACCGGTATACTGCGGCCTGTATAGGCACTCCGTGAGCAAGTCCAGCACCATGTTGTGCCGAACGCTTCGACTCCACTGAGTTCATTGTTTTTTAATACGTCATAAGCCAGGTGGACTGAAGCGCAGTTTGCGGTATATCACCCCAGGAAGTTTCCTGTCAGGGTTATAACCCTTCTTCTACTCGAACTTTTCATCCCCACTTGGCTTTCAACCCCTCTTCTCTTTGGGACTCATAGGTTGGGCTGGATGGGATCAGTCCCTATACGAGGGCTGGATTCGCACGTGTCTGGGGTCGCCTTATCCCCCCAGTTTTCATCGCCATCACCCCCACCCCACCCTTCGAACCGGAAGCAACTTATCTCCCTTCTAGGCATATTCGACTCCAGTAAATAAGTATCCGTTTACGCCCTACGTCCCAGTTGCCTTCAGTACAGTCACCACCACCACTGGTATCGTTCAATCCGCCGTCGAAATATCTGCTGTCTCTGGCTTATGCTCAGCACTGACGTACTCCTACGCCGGTCTAACTACATCGCACTGTTTCTTCCTATCCCACTGCGAGAAGACAGCTGGACCCAATATAAACGAAACACCCCGTAACAGAAGAACCAGCGACAGGCTGCCTAGTAGCAGCTTCATTTTCACCATCAGCCGCCTCCTCTACACATCTGGAATGGACCACCATGTACAGTGAGCCCATCCACACTACCCGAACCGCAACACCAATTCTGATCTCCCCACTTCCGGAACCCGCTATCCTATCAAGAACCCGCGTACGCTCCACTCCCCGCCAGAGGGAACGCATTCATTTCTTGCAGCAGGAACGCATTCATTTCTTGTATTAAATCCGTCCTCTGAATACCGCCCCCTCCACGCCATTTTCTCTACTCACCTGAAGTTCAGCATGCGTCGCGAGGTGATAGCAGGTTATTCGCAAAACTTCGAACGGGGTCATCATCAAACTCTACTGTGGCTCTTCACCTCTGCATTCGGTCCCCACCGTCGGCTGCCCTGAGAATGGTTTTCCGTGTTACCTTCTCCTGCACTGAGGCGAATGCCGGGACAGTTTCTCGTTTAGCCCACGGCCGCCAACCCTGCCAGTTTCACCGTACATCTCCACCAATTAAAATCTCCGTAGCCTGAGAGAAGGCGTCGCCTTCAAAGAGGCCAGCCGTACCCACGCCAAAATAAAATAATAAAAAAGGATTACACCATCATTGTAGGTCAAAATTGTGAGAAATTGCTGTAATAGAAATAAAGGCTGGGTTGAGTGGTTCGGACAGTTGAGTGATGGCATTTTTGAGTCCAAGTTAGTGGGTTCGAATCCTGGCTCAGTCCGGTGGTATATGAAGGTGCTAAAATATGCCAATCTTGTGACTGTAGATTTACTAGCACGTTAAAATCTCCTGCAAGGCAGACTTTCGGCACCTCGGCTTTTCTGAAAACTGTAAAAGTAGTTATTGGTACGTACGGCCTAATACTAATAATATTATTAAGAATAATTAAGCTCTAACTCTGCCATAACGTTAGCATTGCACGTTATTCTCATATTTCTGATAAACACATCGTATTTCCTTTTCCCATGTCTTCTAAAGGAGCAAGCTTGTAGCTGTATATGACTATTGATATCATGATTATACCTTCAAGTGTATGTAGAACACGAGCCACTGATACATATTTTTTCATTTCCAAAATCCCACGTGTAATTGGTACGGATTCAAACCGCAGCCGCCTTGATGAGAATGCAGTGACAGTGTGACTTCACTATGCCTCACTCCGCACATTCCATCATCCAATAATCTATCGGACTTGATTGGAGGATAACTGCATAAAATAGTTCGTACAGTGTATGTACTGTCCATTTGATGCGCTGGATACATACTGATTGGATGAGGAGGGGGCGAAGGAGGAGGTGCGTCGATAGCGTAGTGGCTTAACAGTTGGCTTTCCCCTCAGACGATGGAGGTTGAACAAATCCTGGCCGCTGCTAGAGTGGAATTTTATAATAATAATAATAATAATAATAATAATAATAATAATAATAATAATAATAATAATAATAATAATAATAATAATGCTATTGGCTTTACGTCCCACCAACTACTTTTACGGTTTTCGGAGACGCCGAGGTACTGGAATTTAGTCCCTCAGAAGTTATTTTTACGTGCCAGTAAATTTACCGACACGAGGCTGACGTATTTGAGCACCTTCAAATACTACCGAACTGAACTAGGATTGAACCTGGCAAGTTGGGGTCAGAAGGTGAGCGCGTCAACCGCCTGAGCCACTCAGCCCGGCATGGAATTTTCTCCTGAAAAAGTATGTGGCGTAGCATCCGACCGTCAACACCTTGCCAAAAGTCTAAATGAGCCAAGTTGGTTCTAACGATACTAGAAAGAAACAGGATTAGCCAAAAAAACGTTTACTCTGGATCCATAGTTGTTCTAGCTAACCTAAGTTGAAAGATTACCTTTGATATACAGGATGTATCAAATTTCAATTCTCAAACTTCTAGAGATGATACAAAGGATAAAAACAACAAATTTTCATGAAATAACCATATGTTAGAAATACAGTTAGCGAGCGGAGTGGTCGCGCTATGGCTATGGATGTCGGCAGCCCAGAAGATTGTTTTCCGTGGTTTCCTATTTTCACATTAGGCAAATGCTGCGGCTGTACCTTAATTAATGCCACGGCTGCTTCCTTCCCACTACTAGCTGTTTCCTATTCTATCGTCGTCATAAGACCTATTTGTGTCGGTGCGACGTAAAGCAACGAACCGGTATTAAAAAAACAAACCTTTACAGACTCATGGTAAGTTACCAAAACCGTTCGCCTCTTCTGTCACCCATAAAAGCTGAAATATTGAATGTTATACACCCTCTATCAGTAGATAGGCCTACCGCTCAATGGAAGTGTCAGAGTGGCTGGAAGAGTGTCGCTTTCCTCCTCTATTTAGTTCGTAGAATCGAATCACATTGCACAGTCGGTCGGTATGTGCGCTGTAATTTATTAAGAGTCGGCTTATTCCCATTTAATTTTCCATTACATTGATACTGAAAATGAAATGAAATGGCGTAAGGCTTTCAGTGCCGGGAGTGTCCGAGGACAAGTTAGGCTCACCAGATGGAGGTCTTTTGATTTGACTCCCGTAGGCGACCTGCGCGTCGTGAAGAGGATTAAATGATGATAAAGACGACACAGATACCCAGTCCCCGTGCCAGCGAAATTAGCCAACTATGGTTAAAATTCCGGACCCTGACGGGAATCGAACCCGGAACCCCTGTGACCAAAGGCCAGCACGCTAACCATTTAGCCATGAAGCCGGACACATTTATACTACTATTAGGAGTTTCTTATGCATCACTGTCGTCATAGATCATAGATGGGCAATAAGAGTCCAGCTCCTTGAGCTGACGGCATGAGCAAGGGAAGAGTAGAGAGCAGCTGACTTCTGATGGTTTGTGCTGTAAAGACTAGATAGCGATATGCTGAGTTAATACCTTTGCTGGAAGGACCTAGTGTTTACAGTGCACTATGTCTTCTGGTATGGGCTAGAGCAATTTTGTTACTTTCATTAATCTGTCTCTGTCTTATCCTTGGCTTTGGCCATATGAAATTGACTGAGGTATGAGCGATGCTAGTAACGCCATTCCTTCTGCAGCCAGTCCCTGCTATGAATGGTGTGAAAATGTTGCTCTTAGGGTCGGTTGGTGCATGAATTTCAGTGGGCTTGGCAGACTGATATGTAATAGCAACTTCTGTCTCGGTGAGGAAAGCAACGGGAAACTACCTCACTCCTCATTTCCCTAGTACGCCTCTTCAGTGATGCCTAGGCCATCTGTGACAGCTGATGGCAGAGCTGTTGAGGAACCAACCAGCCTTAGGGCTGAAGACTGAACATACACACATGCTGAGTCAAGGCGCAAGCAAAGCCACAGCAATGTACCTGGCGCAGTATATTATGTTTACGCAATACAAGCGTACAATTCGTTTGTCGTTCATTGTTTATACTGTATTCCTGTCCGGCTCCATGGCCAAATGGTTAGCATGCTGGCCTTTGGTCACAGGAGTCCCGAGTTCGATTCCCGGGAGGGTCGGGAATTTTTAAGTTCTCCGGCACAGAGGCTGGGTGTATGTGTCGTCTTCATCATTTCATCCTCATCACGACGCGCAGTTCGCCTACGGGAGTCAAATCGAAAGACCTGCATCTGGCGAGCCGAACATGTCCTCGGACACTCCCGGCACTAAAAGCCATACGCCATTTCATTTCACTGTATTCCTAAACAAGCTTTTACGTTGGCCTACAGTATTTCTGTGAGTACAGGTAGTAGTCAAAGTAGTATTTAGTTATCACATGTCAAAATAATTAATTTTGTTTCCTACGCATAACCTAATTATATTAATATAATTAAGCTTATTTACGTAGCACATGACGTTTGTATATAAGATAACTTATCTTGTTTCCTTACCATAATCTAATGCACTGAATAGAACGATACATTAAGCACAATGCAATTGTTAAAAGTCTGTTTAGATAGGCGCCTCTTCACTACTTGTAACTGAGAGCCATGCAAGCAGCTGCTAGGTTGCACCTTCCCTCAGAGCGCGAACTCTGCTCCTTTATTTCCGTGAGCTGGAGTGCCGCTCATTGAGTCGAATTGTGCCCGCTTTTGTTATACATGATTGTCAGTTTATCGTATTAGACACGTAACACTCAACGACAGCACAGCCATGCACTTCGCTAGTTTAGAACCGGCAGCCAGGCGCAGGCAGTTCGAGCTACACTGGCCGGCCCATGGCACGTTAAGGAACGACTTTAACCATGGTGTATCTTGAGACAGTTATCAATGAGAGACATTAACCACCGTATAATAAAGGAATACAAGCCGATGTTGTTTCTAACATGATACACAACCTCACTTACAGTCGTCTTGTTTGCCTCTCGATTTCCTTGCGTAATTAAATTAATTAACTAATCGCCTTGCGATAGTTATTATCTAACTATTTAGCAAATATTTGCTTAGCAACAGCTGTTTGGTGCAGTGCAGTAAGAGGGCGTTTTCCTTTACTGTTGCATTAAGTAAAAAGTAATGTTAATCGAAGTGTCCCTTTATTTACCGTACCGTATTTTTAAACTTTTAAATTCTATAGACAAGTAATGGTATGGAGAAAGAGCAGGAAAATATTTTATTTCTCTCATTTCATCATTTCTGCGCTACATCCACGTATTAACCACTTAAACAATGATACACATGAATCATTAATTTTAAACAGTATTTTTAAATTATTTGTTTAACTAAGGCTTAAAGAAAGGTTTAAACCAGGGTCTTTCAAACGCCCAAAATTCTAGGCGTGCAAACCGATGCACAGAATTTCTGTGTACCGTGCATCGGTCCGACTCAGCTCGGTTCGGACGCCAAATTTAACAGTATGTGTGCCCCACCCCACCTCGTAAGTTCCAATACCGGTTTCACTAGTGAGATCCTCACATGGACTGTTTAGAAAATAAGTATAAAGATAATAAGTTGATTGGTAATACAGTAATAATAATAATAATAATAATAATAATAATAATAATAATAATAATAATCTATACAATGACTCTATCTATGATTCTATACAAATTCAATGATTAACTGAATATTGATTACTGGTTTAGGAAACGTTTGGCTAATTCGTTCTTTCGCGGTGTATTTGACCATGGGTGAGGTGTTCGAAGTTAATTTGATGAGTATGTTTCAGACCTGGTATGGTAGACCTGTATGGTGACCCATCCGGGTACTGACCATGCCCAATGTTGCTTAACTACTTTGCAACATTGGGACCTGTCGCTGGATTTTCTGACAAGAATATGCGATATTCTTGTGTATCAGGTGGTAACGATACTTTATTTGAATTTGAAATATAATCTGGCATTGGCAGCATGTTGTGGGCGTCCCGCCTCGGCGTGCTAGTTGGCTTCGGTAGTGGTGGTGGTGGTGATTGCTGTTTATGTGGGATTAAACTCTGCTCGGATGTTGGAACGCTGCAGAGCAAGTGAAGAAGGGGGAGACAGGCGGAGCGAACGAGACAGCGCTATTGCTAAAAATCACATTTCCCTTCCCTCTGCACTCTGGTCAACCTAGCGAAGTCGTGTTTCTGCACCTTGCACCGTGCAATGCAACCTGAGAGGCCCTGGTTCAAGCCTTCGAAATACAGTATCTTCAAAGTTCAAAACTGCTCGCAAAATGGACTCTATGCAAGTACTAGGAAAAGAAAGGAAAGAGTAGAGAGCATCACTATGCACTAGCAATGGTTCCATTTTGAAGATCACTATTAGTGAAGGAATTTAGTTCTAATTCGTGATCTCGGTTATTACTATACTCAGGAATGGTTAAGCGGTTAAAAATGATGAACAAGTTTGAATGGGACGTCTCTACCATTTATAAATACGCCACTTTAACCACATTTTCCTTCCCATTTCCACAAATTCACATTGCTTCACATTAAGTCAAATAATCGAGATTCTGTTGTCATTGGGTTGGAAGGCCACTTACGTACCACTGTGCTGTTCGTTATACAAAGAGAGGAGAGTCAGAAAGAATCAAAAATCCTATCCCAATTTGGCTCAGGTTCAGGAAAGATGTTGGTCAGCTAATGTCGTGCCCCTTGTTACCGCGGCAGACGTTTTATGCTGTTAGGCATCCCACCGAACGACAGTGGTGTCGTTATGGTCTATTCTCCTTTGCATTATGCCAAGCAACAATCGCCTTTAATCACTCACTGCACCATTACCGTTGCAAAAACATGTACCGTATGCGACAGGCATTTACACAGTGCATCAAACTCATACGGTTTTGTAAAAAGTACGTGCCAATTATGAGCTTTCAGTAGAGTATGAAATGAACGCTAAAAGCGATGGCATGCTGATAGAAAACGTGTGTACATTTGTGAAACGGAAGTAGTAGTCCATGTAGTAGGCTTTCTGGAAAGGTACTCGCTGGAGTCGCCGTGGCGTTATAAGTGCAGTGCTGTTAATACAGCTGCGTTTGGTAGATGGGTTCGAATCCTACTTTAGCCTGTAAATTTTATTCGCATTTTGTACTTCGAGAATAATCCACAGAGCCAAATGTATCCGAATGCCCTCACGTCGTGGGTTAATTAATTAATTAATTAATTAATTGGTCCGCCTCTGTGGTGTAGTGGTTAGTGTGATTAGCTGCCACCCCCGGAGGCCCGGGTTTGATTCCCGGCTCTGTCACGAAAATTTGAAAAGTGGTTCGAGGGCTGAAACGGGGTCCACTCAGCGCCGGGAGGTCAACTGAGTAGAGGTGCGTTCGATTCCCACCTCAGCCATCCTGGAAGTGGTTTCCCACTTGTCCTCCAGGCAAATGCCGAGACGGTACCTAACTTAAGGCCAAGGCCGCTTCCTTCCCTCTTCCTTGTCTATCCCTTCCAATCTTCTCATCCACCACCAAGGCCCCTGTTCAGCATAGCAGGTGAGGCCGCCTGGGCGAGGTACTGGTTCTCATCCCCAGTTGTATCCACCGAACCAATGTCTCACGCTCTAGGACACTGCCCTTGAGGCGGTGGAGGTGGGATCCCTCGTTGAGTCCGAGGAAAAAAGAACAACCCTCGAGGGTAAACAGGTTAAGAGATTAATTAAATTAATTAATTAATTTATTTATTTATTTTGGCACTGTTCGAGGCCATTAGGGCTGCTTTTGTGGATGTTTTATGAGCAGGGCTCGACAAGGATAGAATGGTTGGGGATTTGAATTCACCTAACTGAGCAACAACCTGTTAGCGCAGTAAGTGTTCGAATAGATGGCCTTCTGCAGTAATGCTCGTTTCAGCACGCCGTTCAACTGTCATTCGGGTTCTTTGTAGCATTGTAGGTGTTACGGATTCACAGGCTTCCGTAATAAGGTTTCGAAGGCTTTCAGGATTTTCCGGCTGCTGAGCGTAGTATACACTACATCCTTCAAATAGCCCCATAGGAAGAAGTCCAGTGGCGTCAAATCGGGCAATCTAGCAGGCAAGGTGACAGGTTCTCCCCTTCCTATCCATCGACCGGGATGTGTAACATTCTGGTAGTTGCGAACATCTGCTGACATGTGAGGGGGAGCTCCGTCGTGTTGATACCACATGGTTACACGTTCACTCAGGGGCGCATCCTCTAGCAGCAATAGTGGTTGGTCTTGAAGAAACTGTAGGTACCGGGCTCGTGTCAAATGATCCTCAAAGATATATGGTTCAATTAGGTGCTCACCCAGTATATCACACCAGACATTTACTCCCCATCGTGCCTGAAATGCTGCCTGCCTTACCCAGTGGGAATTATAAACACTCCAGTAGTGCATATTATGACGATTCGTAGAGCCATTATTATGAAATCGTGCCTCGTCCGAAAATAAAATGTGAGATACAAACGCTGGATCATTTGCCACTTGCGTCAGTATCCACGCACAAAAAATCAACACGAGTTTAGAAATCTCGTCCGTGGAGTTCTTGATGTAGTTGCAGGTGATACGGACGAAAAAACTGGAATGCAATATCCTTACAACAGACGACTAGCTGATGCTGGCATGTTGTGCTACTGCCTGGGTACTCGTGTGAGGATTCTCCCGGAAAGTGTCCAAAACCATCTCAGCAGTTTCACCGGACGTAACTGGTACCTCTCTCACATGACCTGTTCGGGAAAGTGACGAAGTTATACGCACACGTCGCTCCACCTTCCTAAACGTATTTGGTTGTTGTCTGTGTGGAAATCTTTCCTGGTACAGGCGCTGTGCTTCCTGTGCGTTCTGCCTTGCTTCACCGTAGGTGAGGAGCATGTCAACATACCCATCTCTTGAGTACAAGCGAAGATTTCACAAACTCACACACGTTTTCTATCAGTATGCCGTCGCTTTTATCGATTTTTTTCTTTTAGCTAGTTGCTTTACGTCGCACCGACACAGATAGGTCTTATAGCGACGATGGGACAGGAAAGGCCTAGGATTTGGAAGCAAGCGGCCGTGGTCTTAATTAAGGTACTGCCCCAGTATTTGCCTGGTGTGAAAATGGGGGACCACGGAAAACCATCTTCAGGGCTGCCGACAATAGGATTCGCGATAATTTCATAACCGTTCGAAAGCTTATAATTGGCACGTACATTTTGCATAACCGTATGACAGTTTGATGTATTGTGTAAATACCTGTCGTATACATGTTTTTTGCAAAAGTCGTGCAGTGATAACGCAGTAGGTGTTAGGTGACTGTAGCTTGGTGTACGGCAAAGGAAAATCTACCATCACCCCACTGACGTTCGGTGGGATGCCTAGCAGCATAAAACGTCAGGCGCGGCTGACTCAACATATGTACAGTATAAATAAGATGACGTTTCCTGGGAAAATCCAACAGAAACAAGAACATGCATGCTATAACCAACCAAGGTGCTGTGCATTCACATCGGGTTAATTGGTATATATAAACAAAGTGTAGGGCAGGCCTATCATGTCTAACACAAAAACCTGGTAATAGCGATTTCACGCACAACGGTCCTTAAATTTATTTTTGGCAAAGAATCATTTGATTAACCACCACTTCTATTCTCTCGTCCTAGATTGTAAATTCGGTCTGCAGATCAACTATCAATCACTTTGGCTAGCTTACTGATTCGAGGTCAGTATAAGAAGGGACATATTTTTGTAACTTAAGTCTGACTTATCTTATCAAGAAGGTCATCAAGTTCAGGTCATAGCAAGTAGAACCATTTCCGACATACTGGAGCGTCGTAACTTTCTCTTATCAGAAACATTTGCTACAACAGTTTCTCTCCTCCTAAAATTCACTGATTGTATGTACCCTTGAGGGCATCCTCTGAAAGGAGACATTTAATACATTCGTTGTAGTGTTGGTGTTTGCCGTTTTGAGGGGATAAAACGAGATTATCAACTTCTCGTAACATAAAGAAAGTTATCGTCGTCGTATTAGTAGTAGTAGTAGTAGTAGTAGTAGTAGTAGTAGTAGTAGTAGTAGTAGTAGTAGTAGTAGAGGACCTCCACGAATGAGAAAATCGTTTAAAAATCATGAAAGGCAGGAAAATGAAAAGCTACGTTGATCTCGTAAACCTAATTCCACCACAACAGGAAGAGAACAAGATTTGAACAAACGGGGTCAGATAGAAAAAATTAAAGAGAAGAACTCAGCGAAAGTGAATAAGGAATGTTGTTCCCAGTTTGGAGCCCTGTGTTTGCCACTCACGTCTCACTAATTTTGAACTCGTGAAGGAGAAATTACACCCTAACGGCAATACATTCGGCACGCTAGCCATGTGAAGCCCAGTACCATACCGTAAAAAAACAGTCTTCAGTTAATAGGACTTGGTATATGTATACAGGACGATTCTAAATGATGTTCCAGATTGAAGTTCTTGTTATGAGATATGTAATATATCAGTTGTGACGAGACTAACGCTAATCGACCGAGTATCTCAGAAAGTTCAATCTACGCGCAACCGTTCCTTGTTAGTTGTGCTGGTTTCCTACAGCGGCGGTCCCAACGCATAGCGGAAAATGGCGGGTAGCGGGCAGCTGAAAGCTTTCTGTGTTCTCGATTACCATTCGAGCAAGTCTGTTGTGGTTGTTCAACGGCATTTCCGACCGAGTGGGTTGGTTCGAAATTGGTATGACCGATTTAAAGCGACTGGCTGCACTTGTGAAGGAAAGTCGGTGACGTGACTGTGACTCATTTGCAAGGAGTCCGCCGAAGTCTACGCGCCGTGCAAGCCGAGAATAACAAATTCCGCAGACGGCACACCACATCGATTACAGTGGCTTCAAGCTCTGAAACCATCCGACGTGCCGTTGCGAGCATTGTTCACTTGCGGATCTGCTACAACGCATGGGAGAGGGTGAATTCGCATGGAAATGAGTATTTAGTGACGAAGCAACATTTTACTATAGGGGAACATGAATAGATACAACGTACGGATTTCAGACATGGAAAATCCCCATGTAGTTGTGCAGAATTAAGTTCTTCCCCCCTAAAATGTATGTGCTTGTGCCGTTGCACAAGATTTATGAAGCTCTTTTTATTTTATTTTTCGTAAGACACTGTGACTGGTGTGTACTATCTGAACATGCTAAGAGAATGGCTTTTTCCACAGCTCGGGGAAGACATTCCAGACTTCATTTTTCACCAAGATGGCGCAGCTGTTCGGGACTACCTGAATGCCACTCTACCTCAGCGATGGATCGGTCATACAGCTGAAGACGATAACGCACTCATGCGTTGGTCGGCACGGTCGCCGAATATCATCCCATGTGATTTCTTTGTATGGGGTTTCTATAAAGGACCGTGTTTTTGTACCTTCACTGCAGGCATCGCAGCAGCATTCTGAAAGACTGGTCCCCCGATGGTGGGCAGAGTGTGGCGAAAACTGGAATGTCAGCTTGATGTGTGATTGTTACGGGTGGGTCACACATTGAACATTTGTAGTGGCATAGAGAAAAACTTGTTCAGTTGCTCTTTGTATATGCACACTTTCTGTTTGCCTATACCGGGCTGAGACAGTTCAGGGGCTGGCTTTCTGACCCTAACTTGGCAGGTTCGATCCTGGCTCAGTCCGGTGGTATTTGAAGGTGCTCAAATACGTCAGCCCCGCGTCGGTAAATTTACTGGAACGTTAAAGAACTCTTGCGGGGCAAAATTTCGGCATCTTGGCGTCTCCAAAAACCGTCGAACCGAGCTCGATAGCTGCAGTCGCTTAAGTGCGGCCAGTATCCACTATTCGGGAGATAGTGGGTTCGAACCCCACTGTCGGCAGCCCTGAAGATGGTTTTCCGTGGTTTCCCATTTTCACACCAGGCAAATGCTGGGGCTGTACCTTAATTAAGGCCACGGCCGCTCCCTTCCCACTCCTAGCCCTTTCCTGTCCCATCGTCGCCATAAGACCTATCTGTGTCGGTGCGACGTAAAGCCAATAGCAAAAAATCCCGTCGAAAGTAGTTAGTGGGACATTATTATTATTATTATTATTATTATTATTATTATTATTATTATTATTATTATTATTTGCTTACGTTTCATTAAACTGCCATAATTCAGTATTGCAGCCGTGAACATCATTTAGAATCGCCCTACACTGAAGGACAACTAACCCGATAAATAACCAAGAAGTTTGGATTTCACCCTCATCTCTTACTGTTTCAGGCTTTATAGCACAGATATATCGTCTCTATCTTAGCACCCGGGCAGTGGCGCTTTGCATTTGAGGTAGTGGATATGAGATTTCCGAAAGAGAAAAGTCAACTCCCCTAGGATATGAATTTACCTAAAACTGCTCGTACCGTTGTCTATGATCATGAGTTCAATATTCATGTATTACTACACTCCTTGTATTTGTTCCTGACGATGTTCTTACAGAAATGCTGAACCATAAATTTGCTTCCGCAAACCCTACTCGAACCCCACTATCGGCAGCTTTGAAGATGTTTGTCGTGGTTTCCTATTTTCATAGCAGGCAAATAGTGCCGTAGGCTAATTCAGACTATGACCACAACCGGCTTCTTGGCTAAATGGTCAGCGTAACGGCCTTCGGGTCAGATGTTCCTGCGTTCGATTCCCGTATATTTTAGCCATGTCTGATTAATTTATCTACCCCGGGTACTAAGTATTTTTGTTTGATACACACTTCTTCATTCACACACACACACAACACACCACACTACCAACCATCACAGAAACACGGAATAGACCCATCCCTCCGCATGTGGTTGGCATGAGGTAGGGTATCCGGCGTTACGACTGGACTGAGTCTACTTTTTCAATACAACTCGCATCCATCCACACCAGAATATGGGGAAAAGCGGCAGAAGAAGAGAATAATTGCCTTCAGGTGCCATTTTCGGGGGGAAATATCATTTGCGGATACATACCAGTACAAGCGTGCAGGAAGAAGAGTCTGGAACGCCCAAGAAGATGGGAGATGTAGAACGAGGACAGGTCTTAACTCTAGGGAAAAAAGTTTTGAGACAGAGGATGCTGGATGTTCAGATTTAAGCTGAATTTTAAGGACATAAACAAGAAAGTCGGGAAGGAAAGTAAGTAGGTAAGACTGAATAAATTAAACTGGAAGGAAGGATCCTGGTGTCGGTGTAGAGTTCTAGCTCTGTCACCTAAATAGTGCCCGTAACGGGAGGAAAATAACATCATGGAAATATAAAAGAAAAAAGTGTAGAACTAATGAGAGGAAGTTTTAATAATTTCAATGGTTGAAACAGACGTCTGCTGGATTTTTTTCCCCACAGGGTTGCTTTAACGTTCCAGAGAATAACGAGAAGGAGTTTATCGTATTTAAGGCCGGTTCTACCACCTACTGGTAAAGTAGCCCGTAACTTGCCCTCCGCGTAAAAGGTTAATCACCCTCGAACACTACCACCAATTCAACCTGGATATTTCAAACACTCAACTGCGCCAAAGAGGTCAATCCCTCAAATTCTAGTCCCAACTAATTTCACTCATTATGGTTATTACAGATTACATCACAGATGTAATGGCAAAACGGAAACAGAACACAAGGTCTACTATTAACCAACTGCGAGAGATAGAGGGTTCGAACCACACTGTCGGCAGTCCTGAAGATGGTTTTCCGTGGTTTCCCGTTTTCACACCAAGCGAATGCTGGGGCTGTACCTTAATTAAGGCCATGGTAGCTTCCTTCCAACTCTTAACTCTTTCTTATCCAATCGTCGCCATAAGACCTATCTGTGTCGATGCGACGTAAAATAAATTGTAAAAAAAATGTTAACCGACTGCGATGTGCATAAGGTCGCTGTATCGATGGATTCATCAATTTACCTTATGAAATTATTTAATTTCTCTCCTTATATCTACAAGTCAGGTGTTGGAAATTGATAGACACTACGAGAGAACCGTCTTTGGACTGTGTTATGTGTTATATCTTTGTTTAATATCATTGTGTCACAAGTGTTGTATCTTAGGTTCATAGACTATTTGATAATAATAAAAGAGAACGAATTACTATTTATGTTTTCTTGACTACTCTCCCAATATCACATCAGGTATATTTTGTCCGTATGATGCATGCTGTGAGGGGCTGCCTAGCCGAGGCAACAAAGGCGGGCTTGGTTCACCTGGAAGGAAGTGGGTTCGATTCCTCGTCTGGAACTCCAAAAACGTAAGAAACAAAATGTCCACTTTTGGAGTGGTTCAGGGCCCTGAGCTTTACTCAGCCTACACTAGAAATGAGCATCAGGTTGATTCTTGGGGGCAAAGCCGGCTGGACATACAGCTGATCGATCACTCTAGTCCACTTGATGCCCAGGTTACGGACAGTGGAAGCCTTTACCCTCCTCTTCTCCAAGGGCCTTCAGAGCTTGTACGGAAATGGCATTGCTTGATACGTATTGCGGATTACGCTATATAAATCGTAAGTAAGAAAATATCTTAGGATTATGTTTTTGATAATCTGACATAATCTCACTATCTATTAGAAAACAATTACATCCTTCAACAGGAAGTCAACCTTAAAACTTCATTCCAACGAACATGACTAGTCTTACACGAAATGAAGGTCTTTTCTTTTATAGAATACAAAGTAAAAATTAAAACTTCAGCAGTGTAATACCTGAAAGTGCTTTAAAGTTACTTAAGCTCGGATGTAAGAAGTACCTAAAGAAACGATGCCACACTTGGGTACTACCGTTTAAAAGAAAAGGCCGCAAAACGATGAAACAAGTTTAATTACAATTTTATCAGGTTGCCTAAACAGTTTGTTCTATATCGACAACATATAACAGAATTATACCTGAAAAATGCATTAATTTGTTTCTTTTGAAGGTATAATTCTGTTAACATGTTTTCCTTTTCAGGTATTTTATAATTTTATTTATTCAAAATTAGTTTCCGTAGACTGACGAACCTAACAGTTATAAAAGTAAACTAAAAACAAATAAATGTTGAATCCAAGAAGACATCGTGGGAAGGTTTCGGTGAAAACGTAGAAAGGCTAGGTCAAGGGACAGCGAAACCTTCTTTGGACGGTAATAAATAATCTTAGAAAGGGAGGGGAAAAAGGAAATGACTAATGTTTTGGGTAAATCAGGTGAACTCATAATAGATCCCACGGAATCAGTGGGCAGATGGAAGGAATATTTTGAAAAACTTCTCAACGTAAATGGAAATCTTTCCGGTGACGTCGCGAATAACCTATTGCGATAAACACTAGCACCTTCTCACCCAAGTGCAAATGTATTTTGAATAAATAATATAATGAAGGTGCTCAAATACATCAGTCTCGTGTACTTAGATTTAGTAGAACATAAAAAAATTCCTGCTGGACAAACATTCGACACCTCGGCGTCTCATCAGAAATCATAAAGGCACTCAGTGGAACGTAAAACCAGTAACATTATTATTATTATTATTATTATTATTATTATTATTATTATTATTATTATTATTATTATTATTATGAGATAGCTAGTGGCTTTACGTCGCACCGATACAGGCAGGTCTTATGGCGACTATGGGATAGGAAAGGGCTAGGAGTGGGAAGGAAGCGGCCGTGGCCTTAATTAAGGTACAGCTGCAGCATTTGCCTGGTGTGAAAATGGGGAAACTACGCGAAACCGTCTTCAGGGCTGCCGACAGTGGGATTCGAACCCGCGCTCACAGCTGCGCGCCCCTAACCGCACGGCCAACTCGCCCGGTATTATGAGATAGAGGATAAGTTAGACATTAACTCACCGAGCTCGATAGCTGCAGTCGCTTAAGTGCGGCCAGTATCAAGTATTCGGGAGATAGTAGGTTCGAACCCCACTGTCGACAGCCCTGAAAATGATTTTCCGTGGTTTCCCATTTTCACACCAGGCAAATGCTGGGGCTGTACCTTAATTATGGCCACGGCCGCTTCCTTCCCACTCCCAGGCATTTCCTGTCCCATCGTCGCCATAAGACCTATCTGTGTCGGTGCGACGTAAAGCAAGTAGCAAAAAAAAAAAAAAAAAAAAAAAAAAAAGATTAACTCGATGGATGGAGTTGAGTATAAATTGTCTTCAGTGGCGAGATCATGTGAAGTGAAAACATGAAGATAGGGTACGTATGAGAATAATGGACTCGGCTGTGGAGGGTAAGAGAAAGGGTCGGTGGTTAAATTTAATTTTTAATTAGTTAAAGGTAAGAGGTGTGGAACTGAACAAGGCCACTGAGCTTTGCTTGTAAATTGAGGGTTTTGGAGGTGATTAGTTAATTCACGGAGGCTTCCAGACTGGAAGCTGAAAGGTGTAACAGTCTATAATGTATGTATGTATGTATGTATGTATGTATGTATGTATGTATGTATGTATAAGATGGTCGGAAACTACGTGAAATAGGTATATGAGTGATAAAGGGCTGTTCATACTAATAAATAATTTGGAAAAATCTGTATCTCCCGCCGTTGTCATTTCATTGGCTGCTGAAGTTGGTCAGTCAGATCGTTTCGCTGGCGAATGCTAATGGGCTTTGTGAGGCAGTGTTGCTATATCTGCTCGAGGCTAAAGACGGTCTGAGAGCACCAATCGAAGAAAAAACTTCTCCAGAGGAGGAATTTGAACACGGGACTCCGAGTTAACAGGATTGCGGCATAGCATGTACGCGAAGGTGACACCGACTGAAACCAACGGAGTGTTTGGACTTGATACTGATTTCTCGGCATCGGTAGCTGTTAGGCGATCGGTCGTTTACGGAAATGTTCTTTAAGCAGCCATGTGGCATACGTGCAGTGGACTTGCACCGCAAGTCTTCTTCGATTGGTGCTCTCAAGTCGGTCTTAAGCCACATGCAGATTTAGCAACACCGCCTCGCAACGCTCATTTGAATTCGCCCGTGAAGTGATGTGATTGGCTAACTTCAGCAGCTGAGAGAACGACAACGGAGCGAGATATCGGATCATTTTTTCAAACTACAACCCGTGACAATAAATTTCGGTGAATGAAGTCATAACGGTCGATCCGGCAACACTGGTGACACACAACGCTGCACCTGCGTAGCAGCATGTTTTGACCACCTGCTCCCAACGTTGTTCAGTTGAGCATCGTGTGTGTGCCGTGAAAGACCTGTTTGACACAGTTTAGTGCGTAGGTCCTGAACTGCAAACAGGAACATGAACGACCAAAAGATCAATGCACAGTTTTGTTTTAAGCTTGGCAAAACACCGAAAGAAACGCATGCGATGCTGGTACGTGTTTATGAAGATCAAGAACTGTCCTTGAAGTGTGTATACGAGTGGTTCGCCCGTTTTCGAGGAGGCCGGGAAAGTGTTTCTGACAAGCCCTGTAGAGGAAGACCAGCGACCGCCGTCAGTGATGTAAACATTGAGAAGGTGAGGACATTAATCACGAACGATCGGCGATTAACTGTGCGCATGATAGCGGATGAACTGCAGATTAACCGTGAATCCGTGCGACAAATCGTTACCCAGAAGTTAGGGAAGAGGAAAACGTGTTCTCACCTTGTGCCGCATCACTTGACTGACGATCAGAAGCAGGCACGTTTAGAGGCTTCACAGGATTTTGTCGAAACGGCGGATGCGGCAGCAAATTTCTTGAACTGTATTGTCACTAAGGACGAAACCTGCTGTCTCAGGTACGACACTGAAACGAAACGGTAAAGCATGGAATGGCGTTCTCCGGGATCCCCTCGTCGAAAAAAGGTCAGAGCCGAAAAGTCACGCATCAAAC